>NW_026068200.1:622492-763150 GCF_014885135.2 Alexandromys fortis
TCCTCCCCCCTCCTCCCCCCCCCCCCCCCCCCCCCCCCCCCCCCTCTCTCTCTCTCTCTCTCTCTCTCTCTCTCTCTCTCTCTCTCTCTCTCTCTGAATAACAGTCATTGTACTGTAAGGTTACAGTGGAACTGGGCTGGAGATATATAGTCAAGTGTAAGTCATTTCCTAGGCATGCACAGGTCCTGGGTTCAACTCCAGAATAAAAAAGAAAATTAAGGGGAACTGGGGCTGACACAATTGTTAAAGAGCTTGCATAAGCACAACAATGTGAATTTGCATCTCCACATCCATGTTAAGGCAGGGTGTGGTGGCTAGCACAGGCCTGGAGTTCCAGCCGTGGGGAAATGAGGGGAGGCAGATCCCTGCAGCTCACTAGACAGCTGGCCTGGCAGAATCATTGATCTCCAGGTTCAAATCAGAGACCTGGTCTCAAAAAATAAGGTAGATAGTGATGGATGAAGACGCCTAACAATGACCTCTGCCCTCCACATGCATGAGTACGCATGTGCACATACCTGCACACACAAACACACACATGAACACAGACAAAAAATGGAACTGGAAACTTCCTATTGACCAGTGACCCTGTAGCTGTCACGTTGTGGAAAACACATCGCCCTGAGCTACCAGTCACATAAAAGCATAGCACACACAATTACAAACGCTACCTATATTTAAATGATAATAATGTATTTTTTTTTACATTTATTCATTTCTGTGTGTGTATAATGTGCCACAGGGTGCACCTAGCAGTCAGAGGACAACCTTTGGGAGTCAGATCTCTCTTTCCACTATGTGGGTCCCGGAGACTGAACTCAAGGCATCATCAGGCTTGACAGCAAGCACCCTCACTGTGACTATATTTTGGAATAAAATTGACTTAATTAGTTTTTAAAAGCCCTGTAAAACAGTATGCTAGCAGGGTGTGGTGGCATTCAGTGGCTCAGATAGGATGATAACTGGAAGTTTGAAGCCAGGCTGGGCTACATCGTGAGTACCAGACAAGCTATGGTTAAACAGCAAGTCCTTGTTTCAAAAACACATGAGCAAAATCAAAGCAAAACAAAAGGACAACAGAAGCAGAGGCAGCAGAAGCTTCATCTGTCTCATATCTATTGAACCTGTCAATTGCATTAGGAGGCCATATGGAGTGTTTGACTTAAACTAACCAGGTATTTGTATAAGCACCTTTTCTATAAAGTGTTTTCAGCCATCAACTCACCTAATGGCACACTGTTCAGAATGTATCCACATTGTTGCCATCTGACTGACTACTCTGCTGAGAAAGTCCTTGGTTTCCAGTGTAGTTCAAGTCAGATTGCTGCTCATCCATCCATCCATCCATCCAAAGTGGCCTGCACTTGTTGAGGCTCCTGTCTTCTTGAAGCTCATCCCACCCATTCTCCTTAAAGATGCGCATGAGCATCTTTCCCTTTCCGGGAGTGTGCCGGCTCTTTTCACACACTGACTGGAATTTAGCTTTGCTGGGATCCTTCCCATCTTTCATACTTCAGGCCTCTCCTTGACTGTCCCAGAGATTCTCTTAACCTCTGTATCATCTGTTAATTTCCTTATTAGCACGTATGGCAATGTGGAACTAGTTAATTGTGTGTTGACTGTAAAATTTCTAGTAGATTTACAAGTTCCTTTTTTTTTTTTCTTTTTCTTTTTCCGAGACAGGGTTTCTCTGTAGCTTTGGAGCCTATTCTGGAACTAGCTCTTGTAGACCGACCAGGCTGGCCTTGAACTCAGAGATCTGCCCGCCTCTGACTTTAATCTGCTGGGATTAAAGGCGTGTGCCAACACCACCTGGCACAAGTTCCTTTATGTTGTTTTAAACAGGTCTAGTACTTTGTAGCTGAGGTGACCTTGAACTTCTGATCTCCCTGAGTGCTGGGGTTACAGGTATGTGTGCCACACTGATTTTAAGGCTGTTTTGGGGAGCCATCTCCAACCAGAGATTGACGAATTCTGTGAGGCAGTGACAGCGTTTTGACTGTGACATTTTTAGTATGCAGATGTCACCAAATGAGTCTGGATGAATAAATAAATGAAAGCAGTAATGGAAGTAGAGCCCTTGGGAAGTAGAGGGTAGTGAAGGAAGAGGAAGATGGAGTTGTTGGAAGAGTTAGTTCAATTGCATTTTGAGACTAGCAAGCCTAGTTTCCCTTGGCTTGTGGTATAAGAAATTCATATAGGATTGCAGCCAGTCGCCAGACGACGTGCAAACACTGCAGAAGTTAGGGACTGAGGAATTCAGCTTTGGTCCCCAGAAATTCGCCAAGCATTACTGTGTGCTAGGCTCTATGCTGGCGCTGACTGTGGCCGACAGAAAGATGAACAAGTTCACACTTCAACAGTTTGCATTCAAGACGTCAGAAAAAGGAGATAAGGATGCACAGATGAAAATAAAAGGCAGAATTTAATCAAACAAAGGCCTCCCAGGCAGGGGTTTAGGAAAAGCTTCAAGGAAATTTACTCTGACCTTGAAGTCAACAAGTTCCAGTCCACAATGAAAGAAGAGCACAGACAGTCCCTGCTGTTCTTCCTCACAAAATACTTCATAAAGCAAAAGACGAAAGCGAAATATTTGAGATGACCTTGGAGGCACTGTGTTTAAGGGGAGACAAGTGGGCTTGGGGGTTTTGGCTTTGTCATTTACCATTTGGGAGACCTTGGACAATTGGTTTCTTCTTTTTACAAATGGTTGCTGCAGGCCTACTATGTGTCAAGTACTTTACATATGCGATCCTATTGAATCATTTATTTTCCTAAGCTTTAGTGTTCCGTCTTTGAAAATTACTGGCTTAGATTTCTGGTTCATAAAAACAACTGGCGCTGCCTGGGTTCAGATTAGCACCTATTTCTTTCTGCCTCTGGGCAGCAGCCACACTTCTCCGTGAGAACAGAGCAGCCTTTGGTGATGGAGAAAAGGCACTAGGAGATCCCTGAACTACTCATGTGATGGGGAAGGTGAGTGAAAATGCTGACCGACTGAGGTGTGGGTGGACTTGGAAGCAGGGAACAGCATCCTGCATGTCTACTGGGAAGTGGAGATGTGAAGGTGTCCAGAAATGACACCAGGAAATTGTTACTGAGCAGAAGACATACTACAGCGTAGGAAAGGGCAACATGACGTAATGCTTAAGATGAGCAGTAAAGTGAGCTAGGCGCAGGAGAGGATACATGTCAGCATGTTTCTAGGATGACCATGGAAAGCCATGTGTATTTCCAGATGATGAATCTGCACATCTCTAGATAGGACTGTTCCAAACACTAAGGAGGACGATGTATCAGGTACCTATATTTGATTTTTTTTAAAAAAAATCTATTGTGACTATCCAATTTCTTTGCTTGAATTACGTGTTCACCAAACAGCTTCTGAGTCTGTAACTGGTTTCTTGAATGGGAAGACCTCCTATCATCTAGAAAGGCCTTATGCAAGTGATAAGGGTCTGGTCTTGCATATATCACCAACTATAAATAGCCACTTTGAGGTCAGCTTTAAATAGGTTGTGGCAGTATGTGGGAGTATTTGCTCCCCAGAGACTCCTCATCTCATATTAAGACAGAGAATGGGAGAGAAATGCGTGGCAGCAAAACCACAGAGCAGGGAGCTCGAGAGACAGATAGCTCAGTGCTATGGAGCTCATTCCAGTCTTATGGAGGACCCGAGTTTGGTTCCCAGAAGCCACATAGCGTGGCTCACAACTACCTGTAACTCCAGCTCCAGAGGAAATGGAGCCTCTAGTCTCTGTGGATACTTGCACTCACGCACATGAGTGCACATGAACACACACACTCGTACACACGCATATACACACACTACAAACACACACAAAACGAAACAGAAAACCCTAAACCTAATAAAAACGATGAGCCTGAGGATCTTCTGGTGCTGGTCTCCTACGAAGACCGGCCAGGAGCAGTTGCTGGCTTTACCCACTACATCACGGCAAAACTAGTCCCTTACATTGGTTCGGTGCTTTTAACTTTCAAAGTACATTTATATAAATTATCTAATTTTATCATTTTATCTATTATACCATCTTTAGCTCACACTGCTTGCAAAATACATTTGCAGAGCAGTGCCAATGACACAAAGAAGCAGTGATATTCTGAGTATGTTAGGAACAAAACGACCGTCTATGACAGGGTCATGGCAAAATAGAACAAACTAAGGAAACAAAGGTAGTCAGAGTGGATGGTGCTTCAGGGGGACTTCAGAATCTGGAGCTAGCCCTAGAATGACTGTGGGTGTGAAAAAACCCACCAAGCTTTGGCTGTAAATATGTTGCTGACAGAGCCTTAGGAAATGCTCATAGGTAATCCCAGCGATCAAGGTGGGCCTGTAGGACCAGCCCAGACTTGGAGAAGCTGTAATCCAATTGGCTCACTTGAAACTGCTAAAGGAAAGCATGTCATGGGGAGGGGATGGGGGGCAAATTATTTGAAAAACAGCTAACATATGTCACTGTTTGTTCAGGCCCTCCTATCCACAACTGGACAGAAGGGCAGGCAAGGATGAGGGAGGGAAGGTCCACTTCTCTCTCTCTCTCCATCATAGCAGTGGCTCAACAGTAAACAGAGCCAGGCGGACCAGGTAACCATGCATATGGTGCTCCCTAAGCAAGCAGACTCAGGTAAGAAGCAGAAGTCTGCTTTTGTGCGTGCACTTTGTCATTCTGCTTCCTTCAATTCTAAGTCCATGACCATCCAATAACTTAAATTGCCTGGCTTTCTTGAGCCTGGGAAAGAAATGCCCCAAGAAGAGATAAGACTATTATTTGATTGATTACTTGCCAAGTATATCCTCTCCCGCAAATTAATGCAATTAAAATATATTTATGTTTCTTTCCCTCATTTTTTTTTAATTTGGAAGACCTTCAAATCTATAGAAAAGCAGAAACAGCAGCATTACAAACATCTGTTTGTTTCTTTTACGAATTTGTGGATAGATAGCTAACTGCTCCAGTGCTCTCAACTAAAAAGGTTTCCTTCACTGAACTGCTTTTGGACCTTTGTCAAAATCCAGTTTAGTTATATTTATTGTGGGTCTATTTCTGGGATCTTTATTCTGTTCCTTTAATGTGTCTATTTCCTTGAATACCATACATCCTTCATTACTGTAGTTATCTATTGTCTCAAAATTGGTAGAGTGATTTCTCCCACTTTATCCTTATTTAAGAAAATGTTTCAGCTACTCCAGCTCCTTTGTTTTTCCAAATGAGTTTTACTATAATTTTGTCTATATCTTCAAACAGTCATGTGAGAATTTTGTCAGCAGCTGTGCTAAATCCATACAGAAAATTGGAGACTGGGCTTCTTTCGTACACTGAGTTCCAATTTATGAACACCACATCTCTCCATGGAGCTAGAGTCATTGATTCTTGTAAATCACCCCGGTTGGGCTTTCAGCAGACAAATCTAGTACCTGTTCGCTGAGGGTCATGCCTACTGCTAACAGATCCAGTAGCACAGGGCTGCAATCCCAGCACTGAGGAGGAGGCAGGAGAATTGGGAGTTCATGACCAGCTTGGGGCTATATAGTGAGTTCTAAGCCAGTGTGGCCCACCTTGTGATACCCTGTCTCAAAACAAATAAACATAGAACCCTAAATACAAAATAAAAAAAAAAAACTCCCCAAACTGACTGTAAAATGAAAACTCTTTAAAATTTTGGATAGGACATAAAACCATCTTCACACGTTGAGCTACTAAGAGCTTTTCTCGAGACAGGCCTACTGCGTTACCCACACTGCCTATAAACTCGGTGGGCTCAAGCAATTCTCTTGTTCCCGTTTCACAGGTGCTGGGTCTACAGGCGAGCGCTATCGTGCAGAGTCAGAATTGATTTTTGTATACTGAAGTAAGCCGCAACGTTGATGAACTCATTTATTAGTTCCAGGAGGTTTTCGTAGATTACTTGAAATGTTCTATGTACACAATCCTGTCGGTTACAAGCAGAGAGTTATTTTCCTTTCTGTTTGGTGTGCTCCTGAGATGCAGCCTGCTGTGTCTTTCAGATCTGCAGGGCTGAGAGCAGGGATGGGGTCTCTTTTCCTTTCTCTCTTCTATCTTTGTCTGGTCTAGGTGTCAGGATAATAGCGTCTTAATAAAGTTGGAAGGTGTTTCCTCTATTTCCTGGAAGACTGGGTAGAATTGGTGTGAGTTCTTCTTTAAATGTTTGGTAGCATTCTCCAGTGAGAGCATCTAGGCTTGAAGGCTTGCTTCCTTGGGGGATGAGAAAGTTATAAGTTCTGTCTTTAAGCAACAGAGATGTTGAAATTGTTTCCGATTCGGTGAATTATGGTAGTTTATGTTTTGTGAAGATGTAGTCCATTTCATCTAAGTTGCCAGGTGTGTGCATGCAGAGTAGCTGGCCATGTTGACAGTGTTGTGGTGTCTGCAGGGTGGTAACCTTTTTCATTCCTGATGTGACTGATTTGTGTCTTCTGCTTTTTCTTCATCAGCCTCACTCCAGATTTATCAATTTAATGGATTTTTTCCAGGGAAGCATTTTGATTTCACCAAGTTTATTCTCATTATTATTTTGTTGTTTTCAGTTTCATTTATTTCTTCTCCATATGACTGAATCCCTCCTATTTGGGTCAGGTTTATTTGATCTTCTTTTCCAGTTTGTTAAGGACGCTGCTTAAAATTATTGACCAGACTATCCTCTTTTCAATAAAAGATCTAATTTTATAAATTGCTCAGCATCGCTTCAGCTGTATTTTACGAATTTTGACATAGGGTATTTTTATTTTAATTCAGTTTAATCTACTTCAAAAATCTCTTCGCCCCACGGACTATTTAGCAGTATATTCTTTGGTTTGTTAGTATTTAAAGACCATTCCTTTTCCTCATTGATTTTCTGATTGATTTCATTTTGCCTAGAGAATACACCCTATTTGATTTTGTTCTTTATAATTGGCGGGTTTTGTTTGATGAATCATGATATACTTCATTTGAAAAGATTTGGTCATTTTTCTATTATTTTGCTAAGATACATAAAGCATAAAGTATGTCACTGTAACCATCTGAAGTGTATGTTTCACATTTCTAATGCTGTGCAAACATCATCACTATTTATTTATTGGATTCGCCCACCACTTCCCAAAGAAGTGTTGTATCCATTAAGAACTACCCTCTATAATGCAGCCGTTCCCTGGCTGCTGGCAATTTCTAATCTCCATTTGATTTTCATGCATTTGTCTGCTGCAGATAAGACATACCGGTGGAGCTATACATTATTTGGAGTTTTGTGCTTGCTGCTTTGCCTTATTTAATGTAATGTATTTAAGGTTTATCTGTGTTATAGTACATCAAACTGTATTTCCTTTTAGTGTTGAGATAATATTTAATTCCATGCTACTATCACATTTCCTTTATCTGCTCATCTCTTGATAGTAGTTTCTAGGTTGTGACGATTGTGAATAATGAGCTATAAAATTGGTGTTTAAGTATTTGTGTTATTACTTATTCCAGATATGGTCTCACTATGTAGCCCTGGTTTCCTGAAAATCACTATTTAATCAGGCTGGCCTTGAACTCATAGAGATCCACCTGCCTGGAACATTTAGGAGGTACTCTCTAGTTAGAAAAAAAAATGGGTCACCAGAGGGTGTGTGTTATGGCTTGGTGCCTGTCAGAGCACTGTTTCCTGACTGCTACATTTAAACAGTCACCCCACCCTCTTGTTGCCAGTCATGATCTGCTCCAACCTGGCGCAACTTCCCCGTTACAGACTGTGAACCACAATAAATCCTCCCTTCTGTAAACTGGTCTCTGTCAGATTTTCGCTCACAGTTATGAGAAAGGTAATAAACATACACTTTAGGAGTGCATTTTATTTTTGTGTAAAATAAAATTTATATATCTCATGAGGTAATTTGTTTGTCTAGATATTTGTCAATTTCATTCGAGGTATCCAATTTGTTAGCTTACAACTGTAAACAGTATTTTATCTTAATACTGTCCATTTGGGTGAGATCAATAACTATCAAAAAGATAGCTTTAGTTATTTATTTGTTTGGATGTATCTGTGTGTCTGAATATGGGTATGTACACATGAATGGAGGCTGAAGGAGGACACCATATCCCCTGAAACTGCATTTCCAGGTGGCTGTGGGTCTCCTGATGTGGGTGCTAAGACCTGAACTCCGGTCCCCTAAGAGCTGCAAAGGTTCTTTACCAATGAGTCAGCTCTTCCACCCCAGAGTAACAGCTTCTGATTATAGCTATTTGCATATTTATTATGTCATACTAGCCAGAAGATCTTTTTTTCAAAGACATAAATTTTTGTTTTACTATTTTTTTCTTTAGTCTCTGTTGCATTTACCTCCATTCTAATCTTTTTCCCTTTGGTTAACTTTGGATTTAGTTTTCCTTTTCTAGTTTTTCTAGTGCAAAATCAGGCAGATTATTGATTTGGACATTGTTCTTGCAGAATTTCAAAACTGCTGGTACATTCCTATTTGGAATTGGAAAATATCCTGGGACAAATAAAAACACAAGCATAATGTACCATCAGTTTTGAAATTCTGCGAGAACAATGCTCAAATCAATAAGATGCACCCATTGGTTGTTTAAAAACTGTAGTGTGTAATTTAAAGAAATTTGTAAGATTTTTCTCTTTTCCTTCTGTTGTTGATTTTAAAAGGCCTTTAACAGCTTAATTCCATGGTATTCTGTACATGGTGGCAACTCCTGATCCTTCCTTCCCACAGCCAGGGCTTCATACATGCTTGACAGGCACTCTGTCACTAAGCCACACCCTCTGTTCCCGAGCTGAAATCTTTTAAAATGGATTAGTACTTGGTTTGACCTAACACATGGTCTATTGTGGAGAATGTTACAGTTCTCTGCTATCTTTATCATTTCTCCATTATTGAACTCATGGATTGAAGTTTTCAAGCATTGTAGAACTACCTCTCTCCAATTGTACCACCGTTTACTTTATATATATGTTAGGGCACTCTTGTTTGGTATATATAACTGTTACATCTTCTCAATGAATTGGCCTCTTTATTAGTATGTAATGTCTTTTTCCTAACAATTTTTTATGTAGAAGTCTATTTGTCTGACATTAGCTCTTCTAGGTTACCATTTGTATGAAATACCTTTCTCTTCTTTGTCACTTTAAACTAAATTCATCATTGAATCTAGAAGTGGTTGTTTCATAAGCAACATATATTTAGACTTCTTTTTTCTTTTCGAGAGTGGGTCTCACTATAAATGCCTGGCTGGCCTTGAAGTTGCTATAAGGTCAGGCTGGCCTTGAACTCACAGAGCTCCAACTGCCTGTGCCTCCTGTCTGCTGGGATTAAATGTGTATACCATCACATTATTATTTAACTTTTAAACAAAAATTTATTCTTCAAATTTCTGTCTTTTGATTGGAGACTTTATTCTACTTATATTAATTTTGTTTGCTGATTGGGAAGGACTTGTTTTTTCGGTATCTTCTACCTAGTTTTAGCTCTCATCTTTTCCATTACAGTTTTAATAGTTGATTATTCACAGAAATAATTTTGGTAAATTTTGTACATTTTAGTATGTACCATGAGTATTACACTTAATATCCCCAATGTGTTATAATCTAGCTTTGAGACCAACTTTGTTCTTGCTTACTTCCATCCACTTCTGCAAGATAATGCTGTTCAGTCTATACACTGTATGCACAATAACAGATTTTTAATTGTTTTGTCTTTGTTAGATATAGAATTATAATTATTCTTTAGCTCTCTAATTGAACCCTTTAAAATGATGAGCCAAATGTATCTTTCCCCCTTGAAGTTGCTTACCCCACCCAGGTGTTTTGTCAAAACAATACAAAACTGACTAGCACACACATGGTGGGGAGTTGCTATGGTTTAAATATCCTGTACTTAATTTTAACAGTATTGAGAGGGGGTTCATTGTTAAAGGATTGTAACATTACTGTGTCAGTGTGCTAGTTAGAATTGGAGTGGGTTCATGATAAAAAAAAAGGATGAATTTAGCCTAACTTTCGTCTTTCTTATGTCCACTTGTCCTTCTGCCACGTTATCATGAATCACAAAGCAAAGAGTCTTGCCAGATGATGGGATCATGGTGCTGGACTCTTCGGCCTTCAAACTGTAAGCCAAATTATATTATTTATAAGTGACCTCATTTATGATATTCTGTTATGGCAGCAGAAAAGCCATCTGATGTAGGGCTCCATTCAATTAGCCATTCATGATTTGTTTTGTGATCAGTCCCATGTGGTCCAGGCTGCTCTCAAACTCACTAGTAGCCAAGGCTAGCCTTGAACTCCTAATCCCCCTGCCCCACCTCCCAAGTGCTGGGAGGCTATTCTTTA
Source organism: Alexandromys fortis (assembly GCF_014885135.2). Taxonomy (NCBI): domain Eukaryota; kingdom Metazoa; phylum Chordata; class Mammalia; order Rodentia; family Cricetidae; genus Alexandromys; species Alexandromys fortis. The sequence goes on from NW_026068200.1 coordinate 632,840, forward strand.
TATATACAAGATCACAAAATTATTGTCAGTTGTAGAGGTGATTAGAGCATATACAGACAAAACAGGAGGAAAAAGTAGCATAGATGAACCATACATGTCGTTAATAAAATGTTAGAATTGTTTTGGATTTTGTGGTATTTATAGTAACTTTCAGCTTTTTAAGAGCTTTTTTTAGAGCTTTCATATTATCCTAAATACCCACTTGTACCTAATTTTATGTTCACATTTAAATTTTTTTTTAATATATTCCCCTGTCTCTGGCTGTACAACTTCATAAATTCAGGCTGCCAAAACTCAGGTCTGTCACTGCCTCTATGTTAAGATTGAAACTATAGTTCTATGTCTCCCTTCCCCCATTCTGAATATTCCTGGTGTTTTATAGTGCCTGGAAGAAACCTGACACATTGCAATCATTTAATGAATAATTGTTGGTTGAACTAATGAACCAGCAAATGAGGAGAAAAAAACTATCAGGTTGGTGCCCAGGAACTGAGGAAGTGGGTGCTCTGGGAGAGTGCCTCTCAGGAGTTGAGTGACTGAGGGGGGAAGCCAAAGCAAGAGGGAAACGTGGGTTCTGCAGTCACTGGTAGCATAAAAAAAAGGGCTGCCCACGGATACAATGAGCCGCAAGTGCAGTCAACATGCTAGTTGCAAAATGAGTGCAGCAGAAGCCTTCTGTTCTTTTCACATAGCTTTGCTGAGTTTCTCTCATCCCCATCTAGCACTTGCTCAGTAGCTGCTGGACCACGAGGGAACTAGGGATTCTTTCTTTTACTCAGGTTGTTATAAGGAGGGTTAAATGAATGAAGGCATCTGGCAAAGTAACATATACACAGTAGGTGCTCAATAAATGCTATTTCTCCTTTCTCCAGTGAGGTCTGCTAATTCCCTTTAAAGAGACAGGGTTTCCTCATTTTCGCATGTCCTTATTCTGCTGGACTTCTCTAAGGAGACATACTTTTTTCACCTTAGAAGAATCCCATCTTCTTAAAGGGATATTCTTCCTCTCTGGGAATCTCTTTCCTGGAGATGCAAAATTTACAGGACTGACGTTTGATTTAGGGTCTCATGACACAGTCACAGATGGCTTCAAACTCACAATCCTGCCTCAGTTTCCCCAGTGCTTGCTGGGATATAGGCATGCGATACCATGCCTACCTGGCTATTTTTTAATTAATAGTTATATGGAGGAGTCTGGTTTCAATTGGTATTGAAATTTTGTTCCCTGGCATCTACTTAGAGCAGAAGAAGTTAACTGGCAGACAAGAGATTCTCTAATATGTTTTTCAACCAATTCTTGGGATTTTATTAAATGGTGTAATGTGAAGAAGCGAGCCTCTGGTAAGCTTCCAGGGTTTGAATCTGTCCCCTGCTATGGTACTAATTGCGAGGAAGCTGGTTCTCTAGACCAAGGCAGGAAGCTTCATTTTAGAAGTTGTCTTTCATGGAAGTGCATACTCCTGAGAATTAACCGCGGGATATTGTCCCAAAAAGGGGGGATGCTTGCTGGCCCTAAAGGTCAGAATAGAGCATGATACTGGGTCTTTTGACGTCTTTTGGGTCTTTTGAAGTATGGACTGCCAATTCTCCTATTCTGCGTGGGTAAAATTTGGGTTGGAAAATCACTTTCTGGGGGCATGAATGGGAAGACTGGAATGGGAAAGGAACGAGGTTAGCTCTGACTATGAAAGCAAGCGCAGGGCAGTTGCTCCTCCATCAGTCACCGGCTGCAGCAGTTAGTCCCTCCTTTGTCCAGGTACCCAGCTGTGGGCTTGGAGGTTGTTATCACTGCTGCTTCCATCTTGCTGAGTTGTCAGCATCATCAACTGGAGGAATCAGCTCTCCAGACTGCACTCATTTTCTTATTGCTGATTTTTTTCAAAACAGGACTTTTCCGTCTAACAGTTCTGGCTGTCCTGGAACTAGCTCTGTAGACTAGGCTGACCTTGAACACAAAAGAGAATCACCTGTCTCTGCCTTCCAAGTGCTGAAAATAATGGTGTGTACCACCACCGCCCGGACAGATGACACTCATTTCTGGGAAACACTAAGGAAACATTCTATAAAAGCCAAGAAAATGCATACAGATTACAATTTGAGAAGTCGATTACTTTCCCTCCTGATAGAAATAATCCATTTTGGCTTGCTATCCTTCCTTTCTCCTGACTTTAGAGAAAAGGTTATTGGAGACAATTAACCTGGGCTCTGGATCTCACCTCCCTCTCTGACCTTGAACTCTTGACTCTTTCCATTACTCTCACCCACCTAAAATACCTCTTACTTCATTCAGTTAACAAACGTGTAGAAGTCATTTTCCCTACGACAAACACCTTCTCTTGAACATCACACCCCTGGGATACTGACTAGGAAAAATAAAAGCTGGAGTGTCTGCCGTTTTCCCTTAAAATGGCATCTCCCTATTTCCTGCTACTTTCTCGCAACACTAGAAACTAAGAACTGGGGTGTGAACAGCATACCGGCGAAGCCTTCCCTCACTCCTCTCAGCCATCACCGCCAGGCTCTCGCAGCACCGCTAGTATTGTACTTGGCACTGTGAAGGGAGCTCATCTATTGACTTTACAGCGGAACTTAGATTTCTGTGTTCTTTTGTTTCATGAGGTCATGAAAAGAGGTCAAATGGCCTTGATTTCAGTGTTCCTAGAAGAGAAATTTTCATATTGGGTGTTCAGTAAGTGCTGAGTGGGAGAGAAGGGGACGATGGCTCTTGAAGCATGATCATGTAGCAGTAGCTGGTAGTCATATTTCTTTTTTTTTTTTCCATCCAGTACTATTGGCATTTCTGGTGGTGAGGATGCTGAACATCTACACACTAAAGACCAGTAGCACATTCTCTTCATTTTCCTTTCTGATTTGACAACTGAGAATATGTCCAGACATTGCCAGTTGTTGAGGAACAGAGCAGTTGCCCTCTGTTGACCATTCAGAAACCTAAATACCAGACTTTCTTAAACTGTCTTTTTCTTGACTAAAATCTCCCATAACGTTTAGCTACACTGAGCGTGGTAGGAAAAAAATCTCAATTAAATTGCTAGATAAATATGTAAAGTTTTATTACCTAAACCAACAAAGGAAATTGGATGTAGATTGCCCTACTCAACTGACTTCAAAATCCATTTAGTCACTCAATGACTCTAGAATGCTGAACACTGTGACAGGTCCCAGGGCTATACTGATAGACTTGTAGATGTGGTACCCACATTGAGGAAGTTGAAATGCAGCAAGAGAAGCATACTAAATAACAAGGGGAAAAGAATCTGAAGAAATTTTGGGTGCCTACGCAGGTAAAAGTGCTTGCTGTCATGCCTGACTATCTAATTCAATCCCAGAGACATCCACGGTAGAAGAGCAGGTCCAGTCCACATCTGAAACCGCCCCTTCAACACACGCGCGCATGCACATTCGTGCGCACACCCACCCACACGTAAATAAGATAAAATTAATAAAAACGTGTAATTTAAAAAAAATTCTGGACTGCAGTAAATGTCATGAAGACATAATGAGTACACACTAACAGAGATTTCGATTGGGAGACTAGGGTAGGACTCTGAAAATGTGACATTTAAGGATAGAACTTAAAGGCTGAGAACAAGTTAACTGGGTTTAAACATGCACACACACACACAACAACAACAAACAACAACAAAACTGCCACCACCACCACCACCAAAAAACCTATAAGGCACATAATTTAAGTAGATTAGCCAATTGTGGTGGGTTATCTTAATTGTCAAATTGACCAGATTTAGAATCACCATGGACATGCCTCTAGGACATAAACCTAAAAAGATTCAATTGACAGTAAAGATCCATTCTGAATGTGGCAGCGCCATCTCAAGTGCTGGAGTCTCAGACGGAGTGCAAGGAAAAGAGTTCAGCACCAGCATTCATCTCTCTGCTGCCTGACTGTGGAGGCAGTATGAGCATCTACCTCACGCTTCTGCTGCCATGCCTTCACCAAGATGGGCTGTATCCCTTCTTAAACATATATGCCCTTCCTTCCTTCCTTCCTTCCTTCCTTCCTTCCTTCCTTCCTTCCTTCCTTCCTTCCTTCCTTCCTTCCTTCCTTCCTTCCCTTGGCTTTTGTCAGGCATTTCATCACAGGAATGAGATATTTAGGAGCTAGTACCGCAGTCATGGCCACAGAATCTGATGCTGAAAAGAGTTTGGTTATTCTGGATATACAAGAAAGACCATAGTGGCTGGGGCAGGCAGCTGAGGGACTAGAGATATGAGGTGGGATAGACAACAAACCAGATGCTGGGGGACTGTGGCCATGGCAAAGAGTTGAATCTCATTCGTAATAGACTGGGAAGCCACTGAAGGCTTTTAACAGGATTCATAGTTGACCTTTTTGAGGTTATAATTATGTCATTTCTTCCTTCCCTTTCCTCCCTCCAAACTCTCCCATGCTCTCTTTCCAATTCTCCTTGATTTAATCTACATATTAAAACTGCTTGTTGTATGGAGTTGGATGGGGCTACCAAGGCAAACGAATAGAAGTGTGGGGACCAGGTGGGAGGGTGGTGCCAATTGACAAATAATGTTGATGGCAGTGAGGCTGGGAAAATGGTATAATTTAGTTCCAGAATTGACATATGTGTTGATGACTTTTGCAGATGTTGACGGAAGAGTTTAACTTAAGCAGTTCAAAGGACAGTGGAGTGATGTGTTGAAGTGGGCAAGAAGGATTGGGCTACTAAACAGGAGAGAGGTATTCCTTCCTTGGTCCAGTGAACCTCAATTATGACTGCATAACTAGTTACCCAATGACTACCTAACTCGTTACCCAGTGAAATGGGAAGCCATTCAGTTCAACAGATTGAGGGAACACCTACTGTATACAGGAACTGTGGCACCTATTGAGGATATAAAGGATTAAAAGACCCACCATTTGCTCAAAGAGCCTGCAGCCCAGCAGGAAAGACAAACATATAAGCCGACAGCTTCAATTGGCTGTGTTAAATGCTCAGAAGCATGCACAAAGACTATAAAGTCACAGAAGAGAGCCAATTAGTCTGACTTGGGCTGGAGAGTGGGTTAGAGGTCAGGAAAGATGTTGTAAACATGATGTCTGAGCTGAAGACTGAAATGAGTATTAGCCAGGAAAATGTGCGAAAACAAAGGAAATGAAGGGAACGGAGCTCAAAAGGCTCAGAGCACTGAGACATGCTGATGCACTTAGGAAACTCCAAACAGCACACTATCCCTCGAGCACAGATTGGAAGACAGAAAAGAATAGGAAATAAGACTAGATACGTAAAATTGGCAGCAGCTGGCAATTACCGAGCACGTAAATGTCAGGCACCATGCTAGGTGTCTTAGATGGATGTCTTAATCCTCACAGTTGTAGCACAGCTAGGGAGTGGAGACAGGGGTACTGGATACCTTGCCCAGAGTTTCACAGTATCAAAGTGGAGATTCAATTCAAGCAGTTTAGCTCTTACCCACAGTAAGTCTGAAATGTCATGTTAAAGAACTGTGACTGTACCTGTTAGCAAGGCTGAGTCATGGAAGGGCAGTGACGTGGTCAGATCTGTGCTTCAGTGAGATGACTCAGGATGATTTAGAGAGGCCCCGCTGGCTGGAGACAGTTGCAATATATCAGGGAAGTAGGGGAAAGAACTTGAAGTAGGGATGGAGATGAGGAAAAGATTTAAGAAATGCTTAGGAGGTTGTATTCGCACAACTTGGTGATTAATTGAATTCTGGGGGCAAAGGAGAGGGAGAAATCTAGACTGTCACCATGGTTTCTGGTTTGGGTAACTGGATGATGTGACTATATAATGAATGTAAGGAAGAGCACTTAAAAGCAAAGCATTTTTTCATGCCAAGAACTAGTGCCAGTAAGACGCCCGAAGGAATCCATTCAAGATAGGTCATGACTGGGTGTAGAGCTGGACAGTGAGAGCGTGCAGGAGGTAATTACAATCACGAGGGTGGACATGATTATCCAGGGGTGCTGTGGGAAAGGGTGGCCATAGGCTAATGAGAGAATTGTGAAGAACTTCATTAAGGAACCATTAAAAACAAACTCACAAGGGAAATTTTGAAAAATGGAATCACAAAGATAAAGATTATATCACGGGGATGAAATCATAACTGGACCCAATCTGTATAAATTTCTGTGTTGTGGGCTCTGCCACTTCCCTGCTAAATGACAACTGGCAAGTTACTTCCTATACCTCTCTAAACATCAACTGCTTGAGATTTAAATAGAAATCTAATGCATATAAATCGCTTCAGATAGTACCTGATAAATAGTATTAGGTAAGCAATGAGAATGGGAGAGGAAGTTGAGCAGAGCCAAGCAAGAGAGTCAGATGAAGCCTGGAGAATGAGGATCCACAGTGGATGTAGTTTTTTTTTTTAAATGGAGGCAGAAGAGTCAGAAGGATGTGCTGTGGGAAGGCCCCAGAGCTCTGGGAGGAACAGAGCTTGAACTCAGAGCAAGAGGTAACAGAGACAGCATGGGGAAAGGGCCTTTTGAAATCAGGCAGGTCTGAATTTGAGTTCTGATAGCAACTAGTTATGAGATTCAAGGCAAGTTCCTTGAAGGCTGCAGGCTTCTGTTTCCTCATCTTGGAAGTATAAACAGGGGCTGAAATACCAACATGCATTCTTGTTTACTAAGACTTAGTCTGTTCTTCCAAGCAGGTTTCTGTTCATTTTAAACAAAGATTCTATTGATGAGTTTTAGGAAATTACTTGCTGTGAAATCATATCAGAGCCATATGTATTTAAGTGCTTATCTGGGAAGAGGAGCCATGAGATTCTCAAAGGGGCCCAGGACCACCCAAAAGGCCAAAGACACTGACATGGAAAGACCTTTGTGTTTTCAGTCTGTACCTAAAAAAAAATCATGTTTTATGGAATGTGTGTTCTATAACATGCTGATAAGAAAGGTGTCCTGTAGAGCTTCCTGAAGTAGCAGGCAAGTGTAGTGAAGGCTAGTATCAGCTTCTTCATAGTTGTCTGGGTAACACATTTCACTTGGCTGTGAAGAGCCTGTGAGTGGGAATTTATATAAGCTCCAATGTAGCATTGGGCACACACTAGACACAAAATGAACATTGTGTTTCTTCTAGGATTACTGTGAGGCTAGACTAGAACTGGAAAGTAATGTACACTGTCTGGCCACTGGTACATATTCAGCAAATGTTTGTTTTTCTGCCATGAATATTTTTGTACCCAAATCCTGGGTCCCATCACTGAAAGAAGAGAAAAGAAGATAAGCCTCGAAATGTGACAGGTTTGGGTTTCAGTTGTGGCACTGCTAATTTACTGGCTGATCCTTGGCAAGTTACTTTTCCTGTTGGTAAAAAATGGATAATGCCACCGTCCAGGGTGGCCAGGACACATGCATAAAAAGACAGGCATGAATATATGTTATATATTTGATGTTTAATGAATGTTAAAGGGGCCAGCAAGGTGGCTTTCTCAGCAAAAGCCCTTGCAGTGCAAGCCTGATGATGCTAGTTTGGTCCCCGGAACTTAAATGAAGGTGGAAGGAAAGAATCAGCCCCACAAAGTCGTCCTTTCTCTACGTGTATGCCATGGCATAACCCTCCCATCACACACATGCACACACACACAAATTTAAAAATTAATGTTAGGCTCTTTTCTCATTAAAAATTCATAAATCCTACTTATATAAACTCTTTTGGTAATAGGATAGCTCCCTGAATACTTGATAAAGCATAAAATTCAAATATTCACATTCTAGCATTTGTCTTTCCTTAAAGCTATCTTTATTTACATATAGTGATTTATTTCTTTTTTTTTCGAGACAGGGTTTCTCTATAGCTTTGGAGTCTATCCTGGCACTCAATCTGTAGACCAGGCTGACTTCGAATTCATGGAGATCTGCCTGTCTTTGCCTCCCGAGTGCTGGGATTAAAGGTGTGTGCCACCTGGCTAAGGTGATAATACTTCAATATGTATTTAACGTTTTAGTTCATGAACTTCCAGTTTTACTAAGGGAATTTGCTTAAATTCATAACCCATCCAGTATAGCACCATGTTCAGTTTCTCAATTAGACATCCACTGGGTACCAGAGAATCAGCACTGGGGCACAAGATGAAACAGGTCCTTGGTTGAGAGGAGTTTTATTAATGTATTTTTTTCTTTGTTTTCAGACAGGGCCTCACTATGTAGTGTAAGGCCTGGAACTATCTTTATAAGCTCAGGTTGGCCATGAAGTCACAATCCATCTGCCTCACACAGCTCCCTAAATGCTGAGAGTATAGGCAAGTGCCACCAGTTTTATTAGCAATATTAATATCTATAATTTATTTAGGTGCATAAATGTACAGATGTTTGTGTGTGTAGGTCAAAAGTCAATCTGGAATGTCACTCCTCAGGAGCCGTCAATGTGTTCTTTGAAACAGAATCTCTCACTGGGCCTTGAGACTGACTTAGTAGGTGGCAGGCTAGCAATTCCCAGGGATTTGTCTGTCTCCACCATTTGTCTGTCTCCATGACTTTTTGCATGGGCTTGAACTCAGGACCTCATGTTTACATGGCAAATACATTTCCTGACTAACCTGTCTTCCCAGGCATACAATTTGTTGAATGTTTACTTCAGCTACTTTTCCAAAGCACGTTACTTTATATGTTTAATTTGCCTATCAACCTCCATTTTATGGATGAAGAAATTTAGGCAAATGTTTTTCAATTATTTGTCAATTGTCTAGTACACATTGGCACTATGATTCCTTCCTGGAGTTGACCAACAAAAGTCCACCTATCGGATAAATAAACATAGTTTTTGGTGGGTCATGTGATTATAAACAGTTAACTTTTTAAAATGTCCTATACGTGTGTGGATACTTCAAAAGGTATCAAAAAGTATATAGTGAACAACAAGACTGTACTATTGGTTTCTGTTAATGATGAAATTAGCTTCTAGAAGACTAATCCTTATGATAAAATTTTTTGAAAGCTTAAGAAACCATTCAAAACCAGGAAGAAATAGAAATAATTCTACTATTGACTCACACTGAAGAATCATATTTTAGGCATTTTGTGTGTTTGGTGACTGCACTCAAGAAGAAAATTGCCATCCATCACAGTAGAATTCAGTGTTGACATAGTTGTATAAAATGAGATTCAAAACCTAAAACTCTCAAGAAAACCTCATTAGTTATAAAGATAATCAGAAAATTTCCAATTTCAATGAGCATGTCAATACCAAGATATGAACATGGCAGAATTATTTAATAAGAACTTAAGGTAGCCATCACAAAAATGTTTTAGTTAGCATCTATAAACACACTAGAAACAAAAAGAAAAAAAACAATTAGTGATTAAAGAAAATAATAAACAAATGGAAATTTTAGAATTAAAAATGCAATAACCCAAGTAAACACACAAGATGAGCCAAACAGAGGAACTGAGATGACAGAAAAATAATTAGTGAACTTGAAAGCAAGGTAGTGTGCTGTCTGAACAACAGAGAAAATAAACTGGGAAAAATGTCTCAGGTTAGTGGACAAAAACATCAGAGTTCCAGAGGAGAAAGAAGGAAGGTAGCACCATAAAAACATGAAGAAGGTCTTGAAATAAGCTAGAGGGAAATCATGTACTGCTCAAATGGGAATAAGAGCGTGAATGACAGGGGAGTTTTCATCCAAAGCTACGGATACAGGAGGCACATTTGCTAAAATAAAAGGATTGCCAACATACAATTCTATACCCAGAATTGTATCCTTCAAGAGTAAAAGGGAAATCAAGATACTCTCAGATAAAGAAAAATAAGGAGAATTTGTTGGAAATGCTCTTTAAATAGAAAGAAAAATGCAAAAGAAGAAATAGTTGAGCATATGGAAGGAAGGAAAACAGAAAGAATGAAATTTATGCTGAATGGTTGAAATAAAAATTATACTACTATCTGATATTGCTCTCAATAGATTTAGGGAAACTACTTTATAAAGGGAAGTGGGTAAAAGGACATGGAGGGAGATAAGTTTTCTTCATTCAAAGTGGGTAAATGGCGATATGGGGAGACCATGTTGCTATGTGTATATAAGCTAGTAACCAAACCAAATGCTACAAAATCCATACAAACTAACAAATAAATAGGTAAAATGACATCCTTTAAAAACAGCGTACATGAGGTTGGGTGGGTAGAGTCTATAGAGGGAGTTCCAGGGACAGCCAGAACTACACAGAGAAACCCTGACTCGCAAGCAAAAACAACATGAAGATAGGAGGAAGAGATAGAGAACACACTAAAATGGCAGCGTTAAGACCTGACATGTCAACAACTACAATTAAAAACAATTCCCAATTGTACTGCTTTCTCATTTGTATTTATTTCTTGAAACAGTACCTTTTTAAATAAAAATACACCTAAAAATGGCCCAGAAAGCAGAAGGCATGCCAGGTGGTGGCACAAGCCTTTAATCCCAGCAGAGGCAGGTGTCTGAGTTTGAGGCCAGCCTGGTCTTCAGGGTGAGTTCCAGGACAGCCAGGGTTACACACAGAAACACTGTCTCAAAACAAAATGTGTGTTGGGGGTGGGGAGGTACGGAGAACAGCAGGCAACGAATGGTAACTAATGGGTCAGTGAGTTCTGTACCCATAAAACAAATCTGAACGATAGAAACCTGGCTCAGTGGATAACACGCTTACCATGTAAGCCTGGTGACCGAAATTCAATCCCTGGAATCCACATAAAGGTGAAAGGAGAGAACCAACTCCACAAAGTTGTCCTTTGACCTTCACATGCACATTCACATGCGCACACACACACTAATAAAAATAAAATAAAACCCTGCATTCTTGCAACTCTAAAAAATGATCCAAATGTTTAAACTAAAGACTAGATATTGGCAGAATACACTAAAAATAAAATTCTATTCAGAAATTAAAAAAAAAACTTAGTTCAACTATAATGACAACTCAGTGGTATTCTGAGGCACTGGGTTCCATTCCTGGCCAAAACCCCCTTGAAATCTAATGACGTAGGAAGAAGGAGGAAAAACACACATTCACTCCTATGTAATTTTACCATGTGTCCAGACTGGTGCCGATACTGCATCCGTTGGCCCCCACAGAAATCCCCTTTATGTCACACTCCTTATCATAGAAGCCACATTCTCCGCCCCACTCCGTCTCTCATCCATGCAAATTATTAGCATGATTTTATTTCTATGACTTTTTTTTTACCATTTACACATGATATAAATAGAATCATGCAGTATATGGCACTTCAAACTTTATTTTATTATCTTTAATTAATATATAAACTAGTGGGTTTCAGTGTGACATTTTTACACACATACACACACATATATCATTATTCTTTGTTCTTTTTGTTTTGGTATTGGTTTTTCGAGACAGGCTTTCTCTGTGCAATAGTCCTGAACTAGCTCTGTAGACCAGGCTGGCCTTGAACTCACAGAGATCTGCCCGCCTCTGCCTCCCAAGTGCTGAGATTAAAGGCATGCGCAGCCACTACTCAGCTATATTTTGTTCTTATTTATTCTCCCTGGCATGCCCTCTTCCACTGGTTTCTTCCTCTCTCAAGTAGTCCCTCCTTTGGTTTGCATGTCAGATATATTCCATTAACTTTTCTTTGCCCCACTCCCCTTTAGATCTCTCTCCTTTACAGATCTCTGCTCCCATGTCCTACATATATGTATATATATATACATATGTATGTACATGCATGTTTAAATTTAAATTTAGATTATGCATGAGAGAAAACGTTATTTACTAGGGTATGGTTTGTTTCATTTCATATAAAGATCACCAGTTCCATCCTCTTTCTGGTAAGTATTATAATTTCATTCTCTTTTACAGCAGAACATAATTCTTTGTATATATAGGTCACATTTTCTTTATCCATTCATGTATCAATGAGTATCTTGGCTCTTGTGAATAGACCACCTACAAACATGGGTGTGCAAGTATAGCTATGGTACTTTGATTCAGGGTCCTTTGGCTGTACACGAAGGAGTGGCAGCTGTATTTTCAAGTTTTAAAAGGAACTTCTATACTGACTTCTGCATTGATCTCACCAGTTTATATTCCCATCACCCATATCCTCACCAGTACTGGTTCTTATTTATTTTCTTTTTAAATTAATTAATTTATTTTTTAAAAAAGAAAACAAACTATCTTTTTTTCATTTTACATACCAATCCCAGTTCCCACTCCCTCCCCTCCTCCCAGTCCCTCCACCTACCCCCTATCCAACCCCCATCCACTCCTCAGAGAGGGTAAGGCACATTGCTTTGAGGAAGGTCCGAGGCCCTCCCCACTATATCTAGGCTGAGCAAGGTATCCATGCAAAGAGAATATGTTCCCAAAAAGCCAGTACAAGCAGTAGGGACAAATCCTAGTGCCACTGCCAGTGGCCCTGCAGTCAGCCCCAGCCATACAGCTGTCACTCACATTCAGAGGGTCTAGTTTGGTCCTAAGCTGCTTCCTTCCCTGTCCAGCTGGAGTTCGTGCATTCCCATTAGCTCAGGTAAACTGTTATTTTCTTAATGAGAGCCATTCTGAGTGGAGTGAGATAGGATTGCAGAAACAGTTTAAATTTGCATTTTCCTGCTGCCTAAAGATATCAAGCAATTTCAAAATATTATATATAATGGACTTTTTCATTTCTTTTGGTGTGTATGTATAGATTTGTGTGTGTGTGTAGGTCAGAGGTCAACTTTGGGTTTCATTCCTTTGTAGCTGTATTTTTGAGACAGTCTCATTGGGGCTAGGGATGCATTGAGGTGGTTAGGATGGCTGGCCAGTGAGAGAGGCCCAGGTATCTGCATTGCTGGAACTACACATGTGTTATAATACTTGGCTTTTTATGTGGACGTGGCGATAAAACTCAGGTCCTCATGTGTGTATGCCAAGTACTTTATCAACTGAGCCATATCCTAGTTCTGTGCTTCATTTGAGACAGCTCATTTATTGATTGGATTATTTCCTTTTTTTTTTTTTTTTTTTTACTATGGTTAAATTTTAGCACTCTCCCTAGATTGTAGATATTAAGCCCCTGTCTGGTATGTAGTTGGGAAAGATCTTTCTCTCATCTCATAGGCTGTCTCTTCACTCTGACAATTATTACTTTGTTGTGGAGAGGATTCAAAATTTCATATAATCCCATTTCTCAATTCTTGGGGCTACTACTTGTGCTACCGGAATCCTTTTGAGAAAGTTCTCACCTATGTTTCACTTAATGTTTTCCTCCGGTAGTTTAAGAGTCTAAGGTTTATCATTAAGGTCTTTGATCCATTTCTAATTGATTTTTTGTACAGGATGAACAATATCGATCTAATTTCCTACTTTTAAATGTGGATATCCAGCATACCAAATACCACTAATTAAATAGGCTGTTGTCTTTTTTACAATGTGTTTTTTGACAGTTTGCCAAAGACTAGGTGGCTGTGTGTGAATTTATTTCTGGGTACTTAATTTTAGTCCGTTAGTCTATATTTTTGCTTTTGTGCTAATGCCACGCTCTACTTGTTACTATGATGCTGTAGTACAATTTTAGGTCAGGGTGGCTAGTTTTGATCAGTGTAACTCCCTTTAGTCCTGTCTGAATTATTCCATACATCAATAGTTCATTGGTTTTTATTGCTGAATAGTATTCCATAGCATAGATGGATCATAATCTATTTAACCACTTATACATTACAAGACATTTGGATTGCTTCCAATTTGTGCTATTTATTTATACTTTATGTGGATGTACGTTTTCATTTCTCTGGGAACAATGCCCAGGAATGTAATTGCTAGATTAAATGGGGAAAGATAGTTGCTTTAAAAGAAGGGACAGATATTAATATATCCCTTGATTACTGTTTACATATCATATTTTTAAAATGTTAATTTAAAAATTTTAATTGACAGATAATAGTACTATATATTTAGAGGCATAGTGGTGTTATAATCTGATACATGTATACAATGTGTAATGATAAAATAAGGGTAATTAGCATTTTCATCTCCTCCAACAGTCATTTCTTTGTAGTGAGAGCATCCCAATTCCTCTTTTCTAGTTCTTTAGAAATATATAATAAATTGTTGTGAACTGAAGTCACCCTACTGTGCTGTTGTTGGCTGAACAAAGGAAGATGAAAAGCATTGCTTTTTCAAACCAATGCTGCAACATCTATTTTTATAGAAGCCGAAAATGATGAAGCTGAAGCATCAGTGAGGGGTCTGACTCATGGAAGGAAGGGATTTACTTCAAAGGACCTGGGTGAAATTATAAATAAGAAATGGAAATATGATGAAAGTTATTTTGTTACTAATTTACTATATAGTTTCATATGAAACAGATTTTCTAAATATCTATAATTCATCATTTAAGTTATAGAATTTTCAGACAATTCATAAAGTAAAATGAACATATATGTGAATGTGTGTGTGTGTACATACATATTTGAAACAGAGTCTAAGTTGTTGGACAGCCTAGAACTGGCTGTGTAGCCCAGGTTGAACCTGAAGTTGAAGCAATCTTCCTGTCTCAGCCTCTTGTTTGCTTGGATTCTAGGTGTGAGCTACCGTGCCTGGTTAAGAGCTGAGTATTTTAAGTGTGGATATCATAAGCTCATTTAAAGTTACACATTGCTAGGCATGGTAGCTCATGAGACAAAGACAGGAGGGACTGTTGCAGATTTGAGGCTATCCTGATCTACATACAAGTTCCAGACCAGTCATGTCTACGTAGTGCAACCCGAACTTAACAGAAAAAAAAAAAACCCAATAACTAATTAAATAAATAAACACTAAACATTGTTGGTTATCACTTTTTGAGCCAGAACTAAAGAAAAGCCACTGAAGCATCTTATGAATAAGTCATTTATTGATTGGAGAACTTCAGGCCTCAAGCTCAGAGGTCAATAAATCCTTGAACAGTTGACACTGCTCACTGCCTACTAGATGAAAAGTTGGTGAAAAATACTCGAGGCCCTGTCTTTTCTCAATGGCTCAGTAGCTTGTTGACTGAAACATATAACTGCCAACATGAACTTAGATAGCAACCCATGTTGTAAACTGTATTCTGACCAACGGACCCCTGTCAGTGTGCCTTCATCTGCTGCTTTGCCTCTGTCACATGGTATCAGTACTAAGGCATCTTAGCAGAAGGCTTTCTTTTATGTGGATGATTGGAAACAAACAGAAGTGGTGCTACAGTATTCAAAGAGCTCAATAGCTTGTTTGAAGCTCATGGTTTATGTTGGAACAATGTTGTTTATACTTACATGGCAGTTCAAAAGCAATGGTGAGGAAAACTGTTGGCACCACGTACGGCTGAAGGCAGTAGCACCAGGCACACCACTGGGGACTGTATTCTTTACTGTCATAAACTCACACTAAAACAATCCAACTTTACGTGAGAATGTCTTTGTTGAAGCACTAAAATTGTTAGTGTCTTAAATCTTGCTGCTGGATGTGGTATTCTATGTGACAGACTAGGCGGCATGGGGAGGCGCTTTGGCTGTGCACTGTGGTACAATGGTTGCCTTGAGGTAAAGTTCATCTGTGATCAGATCTTCACGGAATACTAGCTTTGCCCAAAAGAACAACTGATGGATTATTATGATTCAATATTGTGATTAATGTTTTCTAAAAAATGAGGTGAGCCTCTAATTTTATGATAAACAACTGACGTGTTTGTTGCCAATGATAACAAATTCCTGGCTTTTAGTGAAACTGATTTCTAAAAACTTGATTCTGCCACTGTGAGCATGACAGCATTCAAAACTTAAGCTTCCCCCAGCGAATTCAGGGATGATATCAATGTTTTTTTTATGCTGCATAAAACGTGAGAACATTTTGAATGTTTTTATAACTCAGTGAACTGATATTTTCCAAATACTGTATTATAAGAGGGGTCAAATATCCATTCAAAGTATAGATTTAACCAAACAGCATGTAAAAAGTCATTGAGATGCTTTCAGATTCCATACTGCATTAACCTTAAAGAAACTACCATCGTCGTAGAGCTTTGGTACATTCAAGGAATCCACATAATTATCAGAAAAGATTATTACAACATTCCTTCCTTTTCCAGCTAAACATCCCTCACTTTCACCCGCAGAGCTGCATTTTTGTCAAATACTTTAACTAGGACAATGTCAGCGCAGACTGAAAGAGGAAGCACATGTGGGGAATGGACTGCCGCCTACTAAGCCAGAGAGCAAAGAGATGGGCGGAAGTCTATGGCGATAGCCTTTCTTCTCATGGAACTGAAGTCTTAGAAAATAGTTCTTTTTCATCAAAACATGTTATTTATAGTAGGACAAATTAATTTATTATTCTTATTTTAAGTAAATTAGCAAACACTTTAAGATAAAAATATAACAGACTATTTAAAGCAAAATGGATAACAATGCATCTAAGCGTTTACAACATTAAAAAGAAGCACCTGACTATAATTATAGAAAGGAAAGGGAGAAATGGGAGAACCTTGCTTTATGTGAAATAAAGTAACAATATTTGAAAGCAAACTCTAAATTAAATTTCATGCTGGGACCAGTAAGATGATGGCACTTGCCACCAAATCTGATGACTTCAGTTCAACCCCTGGAATACACATGGTGGGAGGAAGAGAACAGATTTCCCTAACTTGTCTCCTGACTTCCACAGGTGCATGCACCCTGACACATGCACCCCCACACAAACACCCCCCACCTCCACACACACCTAAATAAAATATAATAAAATTATGATATAAAAGCCAAATCAACTATAAAAAGTCCAGCCAAATTCTAGCTAGTAAGCAAGTAACGAGGGAAAAAATCCTAAAAAAGCATTTAGCTTTATATCCATCTTTCTGCTTGTTTTCTATTTGTCTCATCTCTTCTTTGTCCCTTTCTTTTGAATTAAGCTTAGCAGGCACAAAGGTCCTAGGTTCCATGTCTAGCACCACACAGCAAAACAAAACAAACAAAAACTCCCAGATCATTTGATTCAAAGGAAAGGGACAGAGCCAGGTGTGTTGGTGCATGCCTTTAATGTTATGCTGGGATTAAAGGCATAAGGATCAAAGGAGGCAGAGGTAAGTGAGTTCGAGGCCAGCCTAGTCTACAGAGTGAGTTCCAGGACAGGCTCCAAAGCTACAGAGAAACCCTGTCTTGAAAAAACAAAAAAGAAGAAGAAGAAGAAGAAGAAGAAGAAGAAGAAGAAGAAGAAGAAGAAGAAGAAGAAGAAGAAGAAGAAATCGTGAACTCTAAAATCATGGTTGGAAATTTCAGCTCTCTCAGCAATTGACAGAAGAAACAATAACAATTAGTAGTGTTAATAGAAGATGCAAACCATACTCTCAGTCAATCTGACTTAGTTAATAAAGATGGAAATTTCATTCAATTACAGCAGACCAAATATTCTTTACAGATTTTATAGTAAACATTTTCTAAGATAAATCATTTGCAGCCTTTAAAATTTTCCCATAAACATAAAAGGATTGAAATGATGTAGAGAGTATGTTCTCTGGTAAAAACTAAATTAAATAAAAATAAAAATAGGGGCTAGAGAGACGGCTGAGTGGCTATCAACGCTTGTTGCTCTTGTGGAGGACCTGGTTTCAGATCTTAGCACCCACATGGTGGCCCACAACCACTGAAGCACCAGACTGTAAGCGCAGGAGGATCTGGGTGTTTGCTGGGAGAATGTGACTCCTCATAACATAAGAAGCTGTACCCAAAAAGTGTCACCAACATGACTGTCCAAACATGAGCTGAACAACAATAGACGTGCTAAAATGGAGGTGGAAAGACCATAGGGCCTCAGCCCTACGCAAAGAACTACATACAGGCAACTACGGAAAGCTGAGAGCAGGAGAAATCGTCTTCCCCAGGGAAGTGCACACCAATTGCTTATCCAATCCCAAACGGTCAGTCCTGAAAATATACATACAAGTGACATTGTATGGACTCAGCAAGTTATATTTAGGAATATATGTATATATACACATATACATGTAACAAGAATTAATGAAAAATACAGGCAACGTATTTGAAAGAAAACAAGGGTGGTATATGGAAGGATTTGAGGGGGAAAAGGGGGAGGGGGGAAATGTAATTATATTACAGTTCCAAAAATAACTATATAGAAAAGCTTTTAAATATTTGAGAGTTAACTAAATATTATTTTAAACTCTATATTTTAAACTAAGTCATGTTAAAGAGAAAATATTTTGCATCACAATTTGTGAGAAGCAGCTAAATTGGTGCTTACACAGAAATCTGTAGCTCAAAATGCTCATATTAGTCAAAAGGATTAAAAATCAATGAGCTAAATTTTGTTTTTGAGACAGAGTCTCACTATCTAACCTGCTCTGAAGCTTGCTGTATAGACCAGGCTGACCTCAAACTCAAAGAGATCCATTTGCCCTGCCTCCCAAGTGCTGGAATTAAAGGCATGTACCATCCCACCTGGCCCAATGAGCTACGTTTCTATCATAAGAAACTAGAAAAAGTACTAAGAACAATACAAAAAAGACAAGGGAGAAAATAACAGAATTAAGAAAATTGAAAAGAAAAATGAAGTCTATGAAATGAAAAGCTAGTTCTCTGAAAAAGCAACAAGCATTACAACCCTGACATTTTGACACACACCTGTAATTTTACCACTCAGGAGGGGGTGGTAGGAAGGTCAAGAATTCAGTCTTCCTCAGCTACATAGCAGGTTATATGTTATCCTAGGCTATGTGTAGCCTTGTCTCTCACAAACACAAAAGCAAGAGCTGGTGGATAATTCAGTTGGCAAACTGCTTGTCAGGCAAGCATGACGACCTAAGTTTGATTTCCAGCACCTATGTAAAAGTCAGTGTTGTAAGGAAACTTAGCAAACATTTTGTTTACTTATAATGATTTTAATATAGCTTGTCAGATTGTGATATTGTTAGAGATTCAGAAAAATTTACCACTGAAGAGTCACTTGTTTTTTTATAGCTGTTATCAGTGGAAGGTAAAGACATTTACAATAAACAGAGTACAAGAATATATTAAAAGTATACTTCCTTTGTTTTTGTTTTTGAGACAGAGTTTCTTTGTGTAGCCCTGGCTGTCCTAGAACTCTCTCTGTAGACCAGGCTGGCTTCAAACTCAGAAAGAAATCTGCTTGACTCTGCCTCCTGAATCCTGAGATGAAAGGTGTNCCATGCATTTGCTTGCAAATTTCAAGCTGTTGTTACTGTTTTCTGCTGTGTAGTACTCCATTGTGAAAATGTACCACATTTTCCTTATCCATTCCTCAGTTGAGGGGCATTTAGAACAACAAGAGTTCTTAACTGCTGAGCCATATCTCCAGTACATAAAATGAATTTTTTTAATATTTATGTAATAGAAAGCTATAGTTCCCCATAGTTGATTTAATACAGATGATTTATCATACAAATATTTGTACCTTTAAAATCTTAAACATTCAATACATATAATATATATATTAAATTTCAAAAAAAATTTTAAAAAAAGTCAGTATTGTAAAAGTTCACTGAAAAGCCAGTGTTGGGGAGGGTAAGACAAGAGTATCTCTGGGGCTTGCTGGCCAGATGTCCTAGCCAATCAGTTAGTCCCAGCTTCACAGAGAGACCCTGTCTCAAAAAAATATGGTGGAAAGAGAATGGGAAAGACAGCTAACACCAAACTCCCACTTTCACACATGTGTATCTACACTCACATGTGTGCACACACACTGTACACATACACAAAAGAAAAAGGGAAAACTATACTTCAGGTTTCTTGATAGACCATGAGTTAAGATAATAATAAAAAATGGAAGTAACCAATACATCAAATGAGAGAAGAGACATCTGTACAGCTCCGTAGAAGTTAAAAATAATAATGAGTAAAGGAATAAATTTCTTGAAAGACAAATCACCAATGTGGAATCAAGAAATCATCATCAATCTTATAAAACATTACAAACCAAAACTTTCTCATAAAGAAAAGTCTAGGTTCAAAGGTTTTCAAAACCAGCGAATTCTGGTTTAGAAAAAACAGTTTAGAAGGCCATAATATCCATCCTACAAAACTCTTTCAGAAAGCAAAAGATGAGGTGAAAGTTTTTTTAAGTAATGTTTTTAAGATAACATTCCATTATTCTGATATCAAAACCAAATATATATATTGCAAGAAAACAATAGGCCAACATTCCTCATCAAGACACAATAATGAGGCCTGAGGCAGCAAACTCCACAGGAACTGGACTGAGTCAGTGACTGGGGCTGGCCTGGGAAGGTGAACTCCACAGGAACAGGGGCGGATCCAGACCAGGGACATTTGCGGAAGCAGAACTGGGCCAGCAACCTAGTCCTGAGTGGGCCTGAGGCGGTAAGCTCCATGGGAATGGGACTGAGCTGGTGACCCAGGCCAGAGCAGACCTGAGACTGTGAGTTCCAGGGGAGCGGATCCAGATCTGGGACATTTGCAGAGGCAGGACTGAGACAGCGACCTGCGCCAGAGTAGGTACAGAGGGGCAGCCAGGGCCAGAGACCTCTGTGGGTCCAGGCATGAGTCTGAGACTTCTGAGGGAGTAGGCCTGAGTCAGGACCTCTGCGAGTCTGGGCGTTGGTCTGGGATCTTCAAGGGAGTAGGCAGGAACCAGAAACCACTGCAGGTCCAGGTATGAGTCTGAGACCTCTGAGGTCCCTGAGCCAGGACCTCTGCAGGTTCGGGCACACTCAAATCTGGGACCTCCAGGGAGTAGATCAGAGCTAGAGATCTTTGTGGAACCAACCTCAAGACAGGGACCTCCGCAGGAGCAGATCTAGACCAGGGACATTTACAGAAACAGGACTGAGCCGGCAACTTAGGCCGGAGCAGGCAAACCTCAGGAGCACGAAGCGACCTCCAGGACACGGAGTGACCAATGAGGTGACTGGAACTGTGGCACTGACTGCACCACGAGGAGCAACCATCTGAGCCTTGGATCCATCCACTGGCACCTGGAAGATTGATCACCAGAGTCACAGTCAGCCCCAACCACACCAATCATAGGAAAAGATGGGTAGACAAGGTCAGAACACATGCAACACTACAAAGAGCAACACGACACCAGGAAAAACTAATGTCCCTTCAAAAGCAACACTTGGACAACCAAATATAGATGAAGCAGAAGAAAATGACCTAAAATAACTTTAGGAGAATGTTTGAGGCCCTTAAAGAGGAAATAAAAAATTCCCTCAAAGAAATGGAGGAAAAAACAAACAAAAAAATTGGAAGGCATCAACAAATCCCTTAAACAAAAACAAACAAACAAAAAAAGCAATGAAACATATGAAAGAAACTATTTAAGACTTGAAAGCCGAAATAGAGACAAGAAAAAAAAAAACACAAGCTAGGGGAATTACAGAAACAGAAATCATGAGAAAATGATCAGGAACCACAAACACAAGCATTAACAGCATAATACAAGAAATGGAAGGGAGAATCTCAAGTGCTAAAGATACACTAGAGAAAATAGACTCAGCAGTCAAAGAAAACATTGAATCTAAAAAAACTTAACATAAAATATCCAGGAAATATGGGACACCATGAAAAGACCAAACCTAAGAATAATAGGTATAGAAGAAGGAGAAGAAGTTCAACTCAAAAGCACAGAAAATATATTTAACAAAATTATAGAAGAAAACTTTCCCAACCTAAAGAAAGATATGCCTATGAAGATACAAGACGCTTACAGAACACCAAACAGACTGGATCAAAAAAAAAAAAAGTCTCCTCGCCAAATAAAAATCAAAATACTAAACATGCAAAATAAAGAAAGAATATTAAGAGCTGAAAAAAAAGGCCAAGTAACATATAAAGGCAGACCTATGAGAATTACACCTGACTTCTCAATGGAAACAATGAAAGCCAGAAGGTCCTGGTCAAGCGTTATGCAGACATTAAGAGACCATGGATGCCAACCCAGATTACTACATCCAGAAAAGCTTTCAATTACCATAGAAGGACAAAAGAAGATATTCCATGACAAAACCAGATTTAACCAATACCTAGCTACAAACCCAGTCCTACACAAAGTACTAGAAGGAAAACTCCAACCCAAGAAAGTTGCCTAGATCAACCAAAACATAAACAACTGATCTCACAGCAGTAAATCCCAAAGAAGGGAAAAGCATACAAGTTAACATCACCAACAACAAAAACTAAATTAACAGGAGATAGCAATCACTGGTGATTAATATCCCTTAATATAAATAGACTCAACTCACCTATAAAAAGACATAGGATAACAGATTGGATATGAAAACAGAATTCATCCTTCTGCTGCATACAAGAAACATACCTCAACCTCAAAGACAGACATTGCTTCAGAGTAAAGGGTTGGGAAAACATTTTCCAATCTAATGGTCCTAAGAAACAAGCTGGTGTAGCTATCCTAATATCTAACAAAATGGGCTTCAAACTAAAATCAATCAAAAGAGACAAATAAGGACATTTCATATTAGTCATAAGAAAAATCCATCAAGAGGAAATCTCAATACTGAACATCTATGCCCCCAATACAAGGGCACCCTCATATGTAAAAGAAACACTTCTAAAGCTTTAATCACACATTAAATCCCACACACTAATAGTGGGAGATTTCAACATTCCACTCTCACTCCTGGACAGGTCAGTCAGACAAAAAATGAACAGAGAAACAAGGGAACTAACAGATGTTAAGACTCAAATGGACTTAACAGACATCTATAGAATATTCCACCCAAATATAAAAGAATATACCTTCTTCTCAGAACCTCATGGAACTTTCTGAGAAATTGACCACATACTCGGTAACAAAACAAACCTCAACAGATACAAAAAAAAAAAAAAAAACCAAAAACTGGAACAACCCCATGTATCTTATCAGCTTAAAATTAGAATTCAACAGCAACACTAATTCCAGAAAGCCCACAAACACATAAAAATTAAACAATGTTCACTTGAAGCATCAATGTGTCAAGGAAGAAATAAAGGGAGAAATTAAAGACTTCCTAAAATTCAATGAAAATGACCACACAACATACCCAAATTTATGGGACACAATGAAAGCAGTGTTAAGAGGAAAGTTCATAGCACAAAATGGCTACATAAGGAAGCTGAAAAAAAAATCCCACACTAGTGAATTAACAGAACGTTTGAAAATTTTAGAACAAAAAGAAGCAAACTTACCCAAGAGAACTAGACGGCAGGAAATAGTCAAATTGAGAGCTGAAATCAACAAAATAGAAAGAAAGAAAACAAAACAAAGAATCAATGAGACAAAGAGTTGGTTCTTCAAGAAAATCAACAAAATAGACAAACCTTTATTCAAACTAACCAAAAGGCAGAGAGAGAATATCCAAATTAACAAAATCAGAAATGAAAAGGGGGACATAACAACAAACACAGAGGAAATCCAGACAGTCATTAGTTCATATTTAAAAAAAAACTGTACTCCACAAAATTGGAAAACTTAAAGGAAATAAAAAAAACTTTCTGGATAATTTTCAGTTATCAAAATTAAATCAAGACCAGATAAGCAAATCAAATAGACCTATAACTGTCAAAGAAATAGAAACAGTCATCAAAAGTCCCCCAGCCATTTTGGACCAGATAGTTTCAGCTCAGAATTCTACAAGATTTTCAAAGAAAAACTAATACCAATACTCCTCAAATTGTTCCACACAATAGAAACAGAAGGAACATTGCCAAACTCTTTTTATGAGGCTACAATTATCCTGATACCCAAACCACATAAAGAAATTACTAAGAAAGAGAATTACAGACCAATCTCACTCATGAACATTGATGCAAAAATACAAAATAAAATACTGACAAACTGATTCCAAGAACACATCAGAACCATCATCCACCATGATCAAGTCAGCTTCATCCCAGAGATGTGGGGATAGTTCATCATACGAAAATCTGTCAAAGTAATCCACCATATAAACAAACTGAAAAATAAAAACCACATGATCATGTCATAAGATGCTGCAAAAGCTTTTGACAAAATACAACATCCCTTCATGATTAAGGTCTTGGAGAGAGCAGGGATACAAGGAACATACCTAAACATAATAAAGGCAATATACTGCAAGCCAACAGCCAACATCAATCTAAATGGAGAGAAACTCACAGAGATCCCACTGAAATCAGGAACAAGACAAGGTTGTCCTCTCTTTCCATAGCTATTCAATATAGTTCTTGAGGTCCTAGCTAGAGCAATAAGACTACAAAAGAAGATCAAGGGGATACAAATCGGAAAAGAAGTCAAACTCTCACTATTTGCTGATGATATGATAATTTCATAAGCGACCCCAAAAATTCTATCAAGAAACTTCACAACTCATAAACACTTCCAGTAATGTAGCACGATACAAGATCAACTAAAAAAAGTAGCCCTCCTTTACATAGATGATAAATGGGCTGAGAAAGAAATCAAAGAAACAGCATCCTTCAAAATAGCCACAAATAACATAAAGTATCTCAGAGTAACTCTAACCAAACTCTAACCAAACAAGTGGAAGACTTGTATGACAAGAACTTTAAATCTGTGAAGAAAGAAATTGAAGAAGACACCAGAAAGTGGAAAGATCTCCCATGCACCCATGGGTAGGTAGAATTAACATAAATGGCAATCTTACCAAAAGCAATCTACAGATTCATCGCAATGCCCATCAAAATTCTTAACAGACCTCGAAAGAACAGTATTCAGCTTCATATGGAAAAACAAAAAACCCAGGATAGCCAAAACAATTCTGTACAATAAAAGAACTTCTGGAGGCATCACAATCCCTGACTTCAAACTCTACTACAGAGCTACAGTACTGGAAATAGCCTGCTATTGGCATAAAAATAGACAGGGGGACCAATGGAACTGAATCAAAGACCCGGATATTAATCCACACACCTTCGAACACCTGATTTTTGACAAAAAAAAAAAAAAACAATAAATATCAAATGGAAAAAAGAAAGCATATTTAACAAATGGTGCTGGCATAACTGCATAGCAACACGTAGGAAGAATGAAAATAGATCCATATCTATCACCATGCACAAAACTCAAGTCCAAATGGATCAAAGACCTCAACATAAAGCCAGTCACACTGAACCTCATAGAAGAGAAAGTAGGAAGTACACTTGAATGCATTGGCACCGGAGACCACTTCCTAAATACAACCCTAGTAGTATAGACACTGAGAGAAACAATTAATAAATGGGACCTCCTGAAAATGAAAAGATTCTGTAAAGCAAAGGACATGGTCAATGAGACAAAACGGCAGCCTACAGAATGGGAAAAGATCTTCACCAACCCCACATCAGATAGAGGTCTGATCTCCAAAATATACAAAGAACTCAATAAATTGGTCATCAAAAGAACAAATAACCCAATAAAAGAATAGAGTACAGACCTAAACAGAGAACTATCAATAGAGGAATCTAAAATGGCTGAAAGACACTTAAGGAAATGCTCATCATCCTTAGTCATCAGAGAAATGCAAATCAAAACAGCTCTGAGATTCCATTTTCCATCTGTAAGAATGACTAAGATCAAAAACACTGATGACAACTTATGCTGGAGAGGATGTGGGGTAAAGGGAACACTTCTGCATTGCTGGTGGGAATACAAGCTGTTATAACCCCTTTGGATGTCAGTGTAGAGATTTCTCAGAAAATTAGGAAACGACCTTCCTCAACACCCAACAATACCACTTTTGGATATATACCCAAAGGATGTTCAATCATAACACAAGGACATATGACATTATTTGTCATAGCCAGAGCCTGGAAACAACCTAAATGCCCCTCGACCAAGGAATGGATTAGGAAAATGTGTTACATTTACACAATGGAGTACTACACAGCAGGGAAAAATAATGACATCTTGAAATTTGCAGGTAAATGGATGAAGCTAGAAAACATCATATTGCGTGAGGTAACCCAGACCCAGAAAGACAATTATCACATGTACTCACTCATAGGTGGTTTTAAAGCATAAAGCAAAGAAAACCAGGCTACAAATCACAATCCCAGAGAACCTAGACAACAATGAAGACCCTAAGAGACATATATGGATCTAATATACATGGGAAGTAGAAAAAGACAAGATCTCCTGAGTAAATTGGAAATACAATAAAATCAATAAAAATAATAAAAAAGAATTTATGCAACAATATTCGTATATAGGCTTCCAACAGTGTGTGGCCTAGGCATGTCTTCCTGTTTCAAGATCTAGATTAAAGGCATGTATATTCCCACCTCAAAAAAAAAAGACACAATAACCCTTGACCAAGTTTCAGCAAGCTAAATAAACAATAAGATAACAAATGCATCATGACCATGTAGGTCTTATCCCAGGAATGCAGTTATTTTACAAGAGAAAAGTCAGTGCAAGTCACTAAAACAGAATAATGGATGCTAGATGATCATTTTAGCAGATGAAGAAAAAACATTTAACAAAATTCTATGTTCATTGGTGAGAAAAACAGCTTTAATTAGAAATGGAGAAGAACTTCCTTTTCCTAATAAAGTACATGCTTGGGAAAAAAGCACTTTCGTTAACATCACATTTTACAGGAGAAAATGAAGTGCTTCCTCTCTTTGAATAGGAACAAGCAAAGAAGAGGATGTTCACTTAGTTTTGCCACTCAACACTGTACTGATGGTCTTAACCCACAGTTCCAAGCAGTGCAGTAAGACAAGAAAAAAGAAAGAAAATGTATAAAGATTGTATAATGGACTTAAAATTCTAAATTCATAGATGCCATGCTCAGGTACAAGGAACATGCTATTTAATTACAAAAAAGGAAACAAAGATCAAGGTTATATTGTTCAATATCAATATTCTACTTAAGATCTATATTCTGGCAACACTTAGAAATTATTTAGGATATGCTATGTACAAAAAATCAGTACCATGAAATGACTTAAGAGTAAATTTAACAAAATTTGTTGAAGGCCTGTCTATTGTAGTTTAAACTAAAATTCAAAATTTAAGATGATATATAAGTAAATGGGTTCAAAGACTAAATTGACTATGAAGACATTATTACTTCCAAATAAATACATATAAATTCAGTGGACTTTATCAAAAGACTTTTACAGTAGTAACATCAATTTGTATATAAATCAATTTAATTTATTTTAATAGCTACATGTATTTCTTAATATGAACAAGGTAGTTTCCTAACCATTTTATGAAAAGCAGTCTGGTGAAACAGTGTATTATTTTGATGATTATGTGTATTAAGTTTGTGCTTAAAAAGTTACTTCAGATTTCAGAATTTTGAATTATAAATGTTCAACTTGTACATAAAACTGCTTTACTCAAACATAGACCATGGGATCTAAATAGTAAAACTAGATTACGGACTATTTTTCCATGTAATAGTGCTACTTATCCATGTACTGGCCTTTTTATGGGTTCATGTCATGTTTGGGCTTCCCATGGTAGAGTTTCAGGGCCCAATCAGACCCGTATGCTCCATTTCTCTTAAGCTTTCCCAGTTCTGATGTCTTTTTACTCCTAGCTTGTCTGTCCAACCTCGTTTCCCAATTCCTAGACTGATGTCAGCTCCTTGATTGCTGGATTTCTGTCATCACCCATTTTATGTCTCATAGGGTTGTGCACCAAGAGCCACCCAGAAAAGCTTGGAGAATCTGTGCTGGGCTTGCTTTCTCAGATCCCTTCCCTGCATGGCAATACAGAATTTTCTTGGGATAGATGGCTTTCTCATGGTTTGGATACATGGCACTTCTTGAAAAAGACAGGAAGTTGGTGCTAGGTGTTGACTTATACTCCCAGAGAGAATATATTATATTTCTATTCCTCTCATCTTGAAAACAAATCTTTTATGTGACTGCTGATATTATTAAAATACCTTCTTGCTTATTTATTTTAATTATTTAATGATGGAAAATCAGTTAGGTGGGTGCTTAATACTTTGCTAAACACAAAAAACCTAAAATAGACAACCAGATACAGGTGACCAGAAAAAGAGTATAGTTTGAGAATCTTCAATCTGAAATCCAAAATGTTCCAAAATCTAAAATATTTTTAGTGTTAATCTGATATCAGATGCGGTAATAACCATACCTTATATTGTTTTATGCAAAAACAATTAAATATTCAGTAAAGTTATCTTCAAACTCTATGTAGATGGTATATTTGAAACAAATGAATTCTTTACATTCCTATTCCATACCCTGGGAAATCTCATTATTTATATACAGTTGTTAGTTATCAAAAAAACAAAACAAGACAACCCGAATCTGTAATACTTCTGCTCACAAACGTTCTGACTAAATGTGCTAGGGGTATACTTGAACCTTTTAACTTAGTTGTATGGCTTTCAAGTTTATCCCCTTAGCAGCCTACCTCCTATTTTCTAAGAAATAAGCTTTCTCAATTAAAATATTAGATTTACTTATCATAACTTACATATATATGTTTTGTTTTCATGTATGTACTGTATGTATACCACATGCATGTCTGGGTTCTGTAGAGGTCAGAAGAAGGTGCCATACTTCCTGGAACTGGAGTTCTAGGCAGTTGTGGGCTACAATATGGATGCTGGGAACCAAACCTGCGTCTTCTCTAAGAACAGCAAGTGCTTTTAAAACCACTGAACTGTACCATCTCTCTGGCACCAAATTGTCTCTCTAAAAACCAAGTGCATCATTTTTTCCAGAGGAAAAAAATGTAGGTTCACCTGTGCAGCATTTAAGACTCTTCATATCTGGTCCCAAGTCCCAAGTGTTCCCATTCTCTTGCATATTCTGTTATACACACAGTACATTTCTTACTGTTCTCTTCCATTTCTGTCCCCTTTGTGTACTGTACAGACCTCTGTCTTCATCACTTAGCAAACTCTCAATCAGTTCTGAACATTCAGTTCAAAGTTTCAGCGTCTCACTGGTTGGTCCTCGAATTTGCTATGTAGGTAGCTCAAGTTACCCTTGAACTTGTGCTCCTCCTGACTCAGCCTGCTGAGTGCCCCAGAACTCCCAACTTAGTTCAATGGTCTGTTAAGGGTTCCCTTTTGCCCCCTGCCTGTCCTGGATTTGAATACACTGCTTTGCAGCCTTGATTAGAGGGTAGTATTTTTGAGGACACTGGGTTTACCTTGTTTGTGTATATGAATCCTGATCTGAAAACGTCCTGGCAAGTAGTAGGGGCCCCATGAATTGCTAAATGAATGATGAGGTAAAGGAATAGGTCAAAAGGCTTGGCTGATTTAGGCTAAAGGGTTTTGAAAGTCACGGGGATTGCGGCTAGACCTAGGAAGACAGCACAGAAGTGGGGAAAGGGCACTTAGAGGATGAGGATGATTATTGTCCTAGGGGACAGAAGAATAAAGTCCAAGAATGAGAGCAGAGATAGTGAGGAGGTCAGCTGGGCCGTAGCTGACTGTTGCAATAGTTGACCTTGTAACTGTGCTGACTGTATTTCTCAAGTCCCTCTTTTGGCTCCCGGAGGGCAGGGTCATTTGTGCTCTCCGTTGTATGCCCTTCACACTTGATGCATATCTCCATAGTCATCGTTCCTACTATCTTCTGGTTACTCTGAAAAAATTCCGTGTAAGGGTGTTTTGCTTGCACGTATGTCTCTACACCATTGACATGTCTGGTGTCCGTGGATGACAGAAAAATGTGTCAGATTCCCTGGACCTGAAGTTATAGCTGGCTTTAAGCTACCACATGGGTGTTTGGGAACTGAACCTGGGTCTTCAGTGGCTGGGATCACTGAGCCATCTCTCCAGTCCCTACCTTTTATTTATTTACTTATTTGTTAAAACCGAGACAAGGTCTCCTAAATGGCTGAGCCTGGCCTGGAACTTGCTATGTGGCCCAAGCTGGCTTCAAACTCACAGTCCTCCCGCCTTAGTGACCAGACTGCTGAGATGATAGGGGGTGTGAACAGGCCTGTCTGGCCTTCTAGCTCCCACTCTGTTCTGCATTATCATATCTGTGCAGCGGCACAGCTCCCCATGCACACAGCCGCCTTCTCCAGGTACATAAGATAGGGCAGAAGGTCTTCCTGACCTTTGCGTCTTTTAAGACACAGAGTAGTACAGTTCCTAGCAAATACTGGATACACAGAGAGTATTTTTATCTACCATTTGTTGATCCGATTGCAGAAGACCACCAGGATATTTGTGCGCAATTGTGTATTGTGACACAAAACTTATATATGCCTTTATACTGTGTGGTCTATTTTTGGCAATTTTCATTAAAATGATATCTCATTGTACCTGAATACTGTCATTTCAATTTTCTTCTTTGTTCCTTCTTGGATGACTCATATCTCTTATACCAGAAGAATATGACAGAAGGGATTCACAAAGGGTTTGGACAGATTTCTGAATGACAGAGTCATAAATGTCTGGGTATAAGAAGTGTGGAACACGCAAAAGGGAAGTAAGAACTGGCATTTCTGAAATGTCTGTTCCATGCCACGGACTGTGTCTCAGGCACTTGACACACATCGCATCTCATTTCATCTTGCAGGATGAATCCATAGAAAGACAGAGCATCTCGATCCACAAGGCTAAACCTGCATCTGTTCTCACGCATAGCTTCTCCAGGTACCAAAGGCAATATTCGTGTTTATTAAAATTTTATCACTCTTTTAATACAGATGAATCATTAGATTTGCTTTTGTTTCTGAGGAACATAACACTCACTCTCAATTCAGACTTCTACAGCTTATGGCTGCTTTCTGACATAACCTGATCAGTTTTTAGAGTCCCGGAGCTCTAAATTACAATGCAATCTGAGATATTCCCACAGCAATAACAGCAATTACATTTGTTCACAGTACTTACCTTTATATTTCATTAAGCTTCCAAATACTGAATAAAGGTAAGTCAAGTCAAGAAAAGAGACTTCCATTAACCCTGACACTAGCAAATTGTCTCAAATTACAGCATGCCTTCTATTTGTATTCTAGACATATTGAGTGGTTTCTCTGAGTTACATATTATACCTTACCTATGGTTAGAAGAAAATTGGAAGCAAATTAGTTTAAGTTACTTCTAATTTAAAAAAAAATAATAGTGACTTCATAAAGCATAATGCTCTCAAGTATACAGCAATACATTTGGCAGAAATCATAACATTACAAGCAAAGCACTATCCCTCATCTTTGGGAAATAACTGGAAAAGGAGGGCTTCACAGACTGCTTTGTTACTTTAAGCTACACAGTCTAAGGTTTGTGGCTACATCTTCATCAGTGATAACATGCTCTCTGCCAGGGGGAGAAGTAGGTGGGAATCGATAGGGTACATAGATGGCATTCACCTTTGAATTACTGATTATTAGCACACCCACAGGTCCCAGACAGCTTTTATTGCTTGTTTTGAGAAAACTCAAACAGACATCTCTTCTTTGTAAAGGCCATCTCATATAACTAGAGAAAATGGCAACGGTTCAGCTGACATGTTTCACAGTTCGGATGGTCCAACTCCAATCTCTGTACCTCGAATTGCTGGAAACCCATCAGACCTGACTTTCTTAGAGACTATAGTTCCTGAACTCTATATTAGTCAAAGACAATTGAGAGAACAGGATGGCCACCAAAGAATATGTGTCACATCTCACCTATGGCACCCCTAAAATCAGACCAAAACCTAGCTTTTATATTTAAAAATGAGCCCCTTCCCTCTTGAGGCTAGGGGCTGAAAATATGCACATATTCCAAAGAGTTCTTTGTGGAACAGGTGACCCCTTCCCACAGTCTTTGTAATTAATTGAGAAATTAAAGTTGGTTGGCCTTTGAGAGCTTTTGTAAAAAAAAAAAAAGGCAGAAGGTCTTGGCTATTTTGGAACAAGAGTCCACTATTCTGCCAAAACAGTGTGTTATTGTTATTGAAGTGTCTCTCAACAGAACGGTATTGAGTCGTGAGGACGTGATTTTGATTAGGTGGAATGACTCAGCTCTTCCCCTTAAAGAAGAGAGGACTTGTCAGAGCCTTACTTACCTCATGATCTGGGATCTCAGAGGATAGTGTTTTCCCTAGGATGACCCCGGTCAAGTATGTCCAGCAACGAGCCGTATTGGCAAGGTTATAGCCTCCTGTCTCCATCAAGAATTGTGAAGTTAGGAAAGAATAGCCACAAAACAGGAGAGGGAAGAGGGTAAGGAAGGAGAGAAAACTGTTTTAATAAAAGTCTAAAAAGACAACTCCAACTTGCAGAATCTTCCTTAAGCATCCCTTAATGGTATTTGTCAACCACCTAGTGGGTAGACTTTAGCGGACTAGCCAGATCATGCATAGAGTAGAACTCACAATTTCAAGGGCAACACAGATTAAAGCGGCTCTTATCTCGCAGCAATATTGCACCTGAGAAAGGAAGCACCTCAGTTCCACCAAGAGACGTCAGGGAGACCGAGAACCCTGGAACCCAGATGTCTGGAGGTGACCTACCCAATGTGATGGGTTCTCAGATGAATTTTGCAACAATTCTATAAAGTGACTGCTGGCTGTGATTTGTATTTTAAAGCTATTGGCAGATCTAGTCCTAAAGGCATCCAGGAAAAAGGAAAGGAACGTGCTGACAGAAACAGACTTCCTTCTTTAAATATCAGCGGTCCTTTTCACCACAAAACGCAAGCCTGGTGGCAGAGATCAAAGAAAGTGAGCCGAGGAAGGGACTGATGATTGACACCCTGACCTGCCGCATCAGGTCCTGTCACAGTCACCCAGCAGCCATATTACACTGGTTAATAATCAGCATATTTTTGTGCTGAATGGATGTGCTTTGCCATGCAAGCATTAGCACGCTGGCCTTCAGCTGAATCCCAAGAGTCTAAGGGTAAAATGGAATATTTCCTAACCTTGGAGCAGACCACAGGAAATAAAATCAGCTCTATTTTAGGTAGGGTGCCCATATACATTATCATCCAAAAGGATGCACTTTGAAGCGCAATAGAGGACACTAGTCATTGTCACAACGGGCTAACATATATAAACTGGGACTTGCTGTTCCCCTTTTCTTGAGCTTTCCTACTATTTCAAAAGTTAGGGAGGCTAGGGTTTCTGGAGCGTGTCCTTCAGGCCTCAGTGGGGCCGGTCTGAGGAAGCTTAAGAATGCAGCCATCTCTGCTAACTGTCTATGTGTTAAGAGCAGAGAATTTCAGCTGTACGGTTTAGATATTACTTTAAACATTCCTGGCATGGGAAATTAGTCTGCAAGGCAGACCTATTTGGCATAGTTATTAATTTAACAAAGAATCACTATAGGTTTTATTTAAGGAGTATGATAGGACTTATCTGCAAACACGCCACTCATGCGCAGGCATTTTCAGGAATACACATATTGCATAAGACGAGTTATACTAACATACTCAAGAGCCAAGCTTTCGGTTAAAAAAGCAAAAGGATTTGAGCTAATGGTAAGACTCTTCAAGAGAAGGCTGTAGCCTCAGACAAAAGTTAAATTCTTCCAGGTGTCTGTTGGAGAAAGGTCTTTTCCCCCTAGCTGGACCTGTATCATAATCTCCATCCTTAGTGTTGTTATGGAAAGTAATATGCCATGTAATGCTTATCAATTTTATCTTTTTCTGGAGGTGAAGTTAATAAGCTTCTTGCCAGCTTTTCATAAGAGAGCGTCTCTTGTAATCAGTTTTAATTTTGATCCCTCTGAGGTTTGAAGACGCCAAAGGACCAGGTTGCTTTATTTGTGCTGTATGCTCACTTGTTGACCTAAGGCCTGCCCAGAGTTTACCTGGATTTGGAGTTTACAAGAGGGTGATAAAACTATTAGCTTGGTCATCATCTATGCATTTAATTTCTTTACAAAAATTTTATGTGCATGAGTATTTTGCTTCCATGTATGTACATATACCATGTATATGCTGGGTGCCCACAGGGGCCAGATGAGGGTATTAGATACCCTGTAACTGGAGTTACGAAGGGTTGAGCTGCCATTTGGGGGCTAGGAACCAAACCTTGACCCTTTGCCAAGAGCAGCAAGCGTCTGTAACCACTGAGAAATCTCTCTAGCCTACATATATGTACTCTTTTGGTACATTTTTGAGATAAGGTCTTGTGTAATCCACGATAGCTCATAACTCCCAATCCTCTCGATTCTGTTTCCCAAGTACTGTGATTATACACATGTGCCACTATACCTGGTGACATATATGTGCATTTTAATCTCAAGCCACTTGACCATATTTTAATACACTAATTTATTGATCCAATGAAATAAATATTGTGGCTGGTGAAGAGACAGACGATCTCATCCTAAAGCATCTATAAAGGTGACTGAGGTTGGGCACGGTTCCAAACACATCAATGCTTCTATCAAACAGACCTAGCATTCTGTTAGTTAAAGAACGTTAACATCAGTAAGAGGGGTGCAAGAATGCTCAAGAGACTATGGTTCTCTCAAGTTTGCTTCCTTATAACAAAATCATGCTTTAGGGGAAACAAGTAATTCTTGACTTCATCTTAGATATTCAATTAATTCATGTATTTACTATTCATGAATGAGTAGAGATAGAATTTCATTGATGTTTCTGAAACAGAATGGGTAAGAAGAGGATAATGGCTTCTCTGACAAGAGGGTTCACAGTCTTCGGGGACTGACATCTTCTATTATAATTTGAGATAATTTCTTCTTCCTTTTGGTTTTGGTTTTGTTGTTTCAGTTTTTTATTTTTCCAAGACAGGGTTCTCTGTATAGCACTAGCTATACTGACGCTCACTCTTTAGACCAGGCTGGCCTCAAAACTCACAGAAATCAGCCTACCTGTCTCTGCTTCCCAAGTGCTGGGATTAAAGGTGTGTGCCATTACTGTCTGGCTTCTTCTTTCTTATTCCATACTCAGGTTTGAACACAGTCTTGTGTATGCTAGGCAAATGTTCTAATCTTAACCTTTATTTCCAAATTAAAACAAACTTCAGAGTGCCTAGGTGTCAAAGCACATGGCAAGCTGACTAGGGATGGGCCAGAGTCTATGCTCAACTGGGGAAGTAATCGATTTCATAGACTTAGGCTTCTGGGCCATAGGCAGGTTAGTACTATCCAATCCAAAAAATCGACTTATCATCTATGCTAATAAGTGTGGAGGAGGACTGACAAGCTCTCTTGGTGACTTTCCATTGTACTCACCTCCTCCTAAAATCAGAGTTGCCAACTGCCACTCAAGCACATACTTCAGACACTTGCCGATCCCCACTGGCGTCATGTTAAAGGAGCACATTGGGTCCCCAGCGATGGTATCTGCACCCAGCTGTAAAACCACTGCTTTAGGATTGAAGGCCTGGTACACTTCCTTTAGTACACTGGGAAGAGGAAGGACACAAATTGTCAGAAAAAGATCCGCTTTAGTTAGGGCTATGCAGTGGTAGTGAAGTGTGTTGGAGGGATAGTTGAATTATCCATCACATCAAACTGTCGACCTTAAAGGGTGAGCCTGGCTGTATGTGTGTTATACTTTAATAAACCTGACTTAGAATGACAATTCCTCTACTTCCACCATCACCAGTGACCAAATTTGCCCTTTTTATTTCAGAACTTAGACTTCACTGAACACTTCATATATATCTAGTTAACTCTTATAGCCATGGGGCATAGTATACACATTTATTCCATTTTACAATTAGAGAAATAAAACATATACATTGAATAGTTATGAAGGTTTCCTTCTGATAATGTCAGACAGCAATCACACCTGGAGTTTATCACCTAATTATCAGTGGGGGCAAGAAGCCTTGAGAGCATAGATGGTATCAACTTACTTTTCATTCTGCAAAGGACTTGAGGCCTCTGAAATACGGCCCTTCCCAGTGCATATGCATTCACAGTATTATAAGAACAGTATCAACTGATCAAAAACTACAATTTGAAAGTACCCCAAAGAACAAGTTGTGGTGGGTAATAGTGTAATTTTGAGTAGAATCAATGCTATCACATCAGCCTAACTGCTATTTGCTGAGGGCATGCAGCCTTACAGATGAAAAGGGAAATGTCAGTGTGACAGGTAACCTTAGTCAGGCTTCCAATATTATCATTAATTGAACACTGACAATGTCCAGAATGCATTCCGAGGAATTATAAGGTCCTTGCTCTCAAGGGGCTTACAATCTACTTTCCAGACAAAACATAGTCCAGTCCTCAAGGGCCGGAGTGACTCTTACAGAGACATATAAACAAGTGCAAATTAACAGACTTCAGAGTTGAGAAAATACAGAGTCAAAAAGTGATCAAAAATGTTGAAGTTAATGACCCTTTCATAATCAACATGTCAAATTACACCAGTGCAGAAAAACAGAAAAATCCCAGATCCTCCTGAGATGGCAAAAGGAATTCAGGAACATAAAACACTGCCCTCCCCAATCCATATGTAACCAGGGAGTAAAATGATGGCCACAGAGGCATTCTTTGACTTAAAGGACTATTTTGTTTTGATTTCTCATCACACAGATGAATGCAGAGTGATTGTAAAGATTATAAGAATATTACAAAATTTATGACATATGATCCTTAATGCAAGGATTCTTTGGTCTATTCTCTCATTCATGTGCTTATCTCATGGGTGCAGAGGGAAGATAAGCCACCTGAAGAGTTTGGGCGACATTTATTGAGCATCTACACAAACAGAGCACCCCATTAACTGTTGCTGGGAGACACAGCGGAAGGCGTGATGTCTGTTTTAAAAAGGTTTCTAGCAGGGGAGGGCTACCATTCTTTCCACTCCTTCCTTTCACTTAGCACACACTTACTGAGTACCCACTAGGTGCCCAGAATGGTACTGGAGCAGATGCTCCAGGAGTCAAGAGGAATTTGGCATGGTCTGTATCATCATGTAGCTCATAAGAGGGGATTACATAAACTCTGACAATAAAGAATTAAAATGCAATGATAAATGAAGTATCAGAGTTTTGGCACATGGGAGAGAGAAGTGAGCGTCTCCAGGTGAGGCTGGAAAAGGCTCTACAGGGGCTATAATGGCTCTTTAGGTCCTGAAAGATGAGACGCACCACAGATGAGCCAACTCTCAAGATGGCTAGGAGGAAACAGTGATAATAATTCCTGGTGAAGATGTGGAGACTAAATCACACATATCTTGTTAGTGGGAATGTAAAATGGTATAGCCACTCTGGAAAATAATTTAGCAGTTCCTGTCAAAACTAAAAATAGACTTGCCATATGAGCTAGCAATTGCACTCTTGGGCAATTTATTCCAGAAAGTTAAGGCTGATTTTCATGTAGGAACTTGTACATGGATGTGTGTAGCATCTTTACACAAAATAGCTTTAACTGGAAAAAATCCAAACGTACTTTTTTAATAGGCAAATGGTTAAACAAACCAGCATCCATAGCAGTGGAATACTTTTCATCAATATGATAAACAAACCATTATTATATGCAAAGAGTTTGAGAGGATTACAGGAAAGTACGCTGAGTACATAAGGCCAATCTAATATATATATATATATACGTTTTATATATATATATAATAAGTGAGCCTGTGTGATTCCATTCATAAATGTTGTAAAATCCTAACTACAGAGGGATGAGATTAGTCACTGCCAGTAGTTATAGATGGCTATGATAGGACAGGGGTAGGATGACATAACCATGTGATGGCATAGTTCTCTATTTTGATTATAGTTGTCATGTGAGGCTTCAGATATGATAAAATTTCATAGACACAAATACATGAATGTATGCATAATTGGTGGAGTGTGAATGAAGTCAATAAACTATACCAAAATAATTTCTTCATTTTGATGATGTACTGTAACTGTGTGCAAGTTGTCACACCAGGGAAAGCTGGAGGAAAGTGCCCAGGACTTCCCTTCACAATCTCCTGTGAAGGTGTGATTATTTTGAAATAAATGTTTTGTTAAGGCCAGTGAGGTAGCCCAGTGGGTAAAGACGTTTGCAGCCAAGCCTGAGGACCTGAGTTCAATTCCCAGTTCCCACATAGTAGAAGAGAACCAACTCCTGAAAGTTGTCCTCTGACCTCTATAAGCAGTTATGGCACATGTGTGCTCCCCCAATACCATAAATAAATTTAATTAAAAAATTTAAAAATCTTTTTAAGGCATGGAAGGTAGCAGATATAAGACCTGAATTTGATCCCCAGAAATGATCAAACAAAAAGCACAGCAGAAAAAGGAAGTTGAAGGCTGGTGGGATAAAGTTAGGGGAGTTGGCTGCAGAATGGTTCTGGAGGGCACGAAGAGGAGAGGAGTTCGGAGAAGAGAATCTATGTGTCATACAGGCTACAAACTGCGAGTGGAGGTACAGAAAGTCAGACATAAGTGAGCCTGGCTTTTTATGTAAAGCGTGTGCAATGTTGCAAACATTATGTGCGTGCATGTACACAGGCAATGTGCATGCTGTGTGTGTTGGTGACACAATTAGAAGTTCATCTTAGATAAGTGAACTCTAGTGTGGAATACACTGAAGGCTGATTTTACAACCATCCACAGGCTACGGCCACAAGAAAGACAGGGACTTGAGAGGAACTTCCATGCCAGAATTAATAGAGCAACATGGAGCGATACCCAAGAAAAGAAGATACCTATAATGTTCATGACTGGTAATTAGGAGAGAGGAAGGGAAAGAAGGGAGGTGTTTCTGGAACAGTTGTCTTTCTTAGAGCTGTAGGGAAAATGAGTCTTCAGGGAGTTCAGATGAAATGGGCTCTGGATGGGTAAAGAAAACAGTAATCAGAAGCTTTGAAAAAGGGAAGGCATTTCGTACACTGAACACACCTCAGTTTACGGAAAGCTGGATGGTGGACATGGAAAACTAGGCAGCTTTTCATCTGATCTGACGGTCAAATGGGAGCCCTGGAGATCTATAAGTACTGATCTTGCTAAAAGTTGTACTGATTTTTGATGTTGCATGTAAGAACAAAATCACAAAGCCTAGCAGCAGAGGGAATGGCACAAGGGACATGGAAGCTCTCTAGGCAAGACCAGGTCAGTCAGAAAAAACTTGAGAGGGGTAGGCAGATGGCTAGGGGTAAGAGGGACTGTGAATGGGGCTATGTGGACAAATTACCATTTCCAAGTTCATACCCCTCCTCTCATTGCTTGTCTTTTGGTGTGGGATACACACACACACACACACACGCTGTTTGTTTGGTTTGGTTTTTTAAGATATGGTCTCACTATGTAGCCCAGGCTGGTCTAGGAACTTCCTGCTTTAGCTTCCCAAGCACTGAAATTATAGGCTTGTGCCAGTATGCCTGCCCTCATATCTCCACTTTGAAGTCAACATCATTTGCTTACATTAAACAAATACTATTAAAATTCCTGTCTATAGACCTATGAAATAGTCTTTCACCCCCTTGAGGCTTTTAGCTTCTGCTTCATTTTTTTTATTACTTTTTTCTTTCCTTGTCATTATTCTCTGGGGTTCAGGATTTGTTCACTCACTTAAACCCAGAGTCAAGTACCTATTATTTCCTATACTAGTGATAACATATACTTCTAACCCTAATACACAGGAAACTGAAGCAAGAGGATTGCCCAATATTTCAGGCCAACCTGGGCTACCAGTGAATTAGCAGGTTAGCTGCAACTTCACAGTGAGACCCCTGTCTCCCAAAACCAACAGGGGTAAAAAGAAGACAGGCAAAGACCTAAACCTGATGGTGTTGATGGTTCAGTAGGGGTAGAAGACAGGAAAGTTCAAAACACTGTTAAGTGCTATAATGTTTGTCCATCCGTCCGTCCGTTCATCCAACAAATGAATGCTAATTGAATGCTTACTATATGCTAGGCAGGTACAAGGTTGGCAATGGGTTTACAGAGTTGAAAAAAAAAAAAGACAAAACCTACCTCACTGTCTCCAAGGACTGTCCTAATTCTCTGACATTATCTTTCATTCTGGTTTCAACAAGAGTGGTGTCTGTCTGCACTGCACTTTAGTTATTCCTAAGCACGGCCACTTTTGGAGGTTTGAAAAGCAAATGCTTGGAACGATTTTACATTTAAGACGCTGAACGACTTTCATTGCTACAGTTTTTTGTCTTCCCATGTCCTTATTGTGCTTGCTTTCCCTCGTCCTCCCTCCTCCTCCTCCTCTTCCTCCTTCCTTTCTCTCTCTCTCTCTCTCTCTCTCTCTCTCTCTCTCTCTCTCTCTCTCTCTCTCTCTCTGTTTTTCAATCTATGTTTTCTCTGTGTAACAGCCTTCTCTGTCCTGGAACTCACGCTGTAGATCTGGCAGGTCTGTAACTGACAGAGTCACACTGCTTGGTTTGTGCTTGCTCTTTATTCGAGTTAAAACTGATTTCTGGCGTGGCGGTGGTGGTACACCCTTTAATCCCAGCATTTGGGAGGAAGAGGCAGTTCAGAGGCCAGCCTTGTCTACAGTAAGATCCAGGACAGGCTCCAAAGCTATACAGAGAAACTCTGTCTCAAAACAAACAAAAACAAACAAAACAAAACAAAACAAAAACCACAAACAAAACAACTGATTGCCCGATCACTTCCTGTTTCCAAGCCAACAGCCCACCTGTTTTCTTCCAGAGAAAATGGCTAATGATTTCAGAAACTCTGACAAGCATCCTTAACTGCCTCACAAATGGTCATTTTTGCCTTGCCAACATAAGTAAGGCCTTTGAATTAAAACCACGGTATCCACATTATCTGTCCTCCTCTATTATAGTAAGCTGAGAATTCAAAAAAATTGCTTTCACTACAGTTTCTGTTTACAGCTTCAGATCATAAAATTCCATAAACATTTATAGATTACCAAAGACCACTCAGTCATTATAACTCGGTAATCCTTTATTTCCAATTGATAAACAATTGCATTTCTTACACTGTCTGTTCAAATAAAACTCTCAGCAGGGTAGTGAATGTAGGGTAGCCTGAGCTACATGGTAAGAGCCTTCCTCAAAAGAAAAACAAACTGGGATGAAAGGATATTCTTGATATATTAAAAGAAATCCAACACCAGATGGTGTAGTAGTGCACACTTGTAATCCTAGCACGTGGGAGGCAGAGGCAGAAAGAGCGCTATGCCAGGGTGGGGCCAGCCTGGGTGTGCAGGGAGCCATAGAGGAAGGCCCTGTCTCAAAACAAAACCATCCCACCCCCAAATATCAAACATAGAAATTTATTAAATAAATGAGAACCTCCCCCTTCACCTCCACTTTCTCCCCATGGGTAACTAGTCGCTGATAAAAAGTTTGAGGTGAATCTTTTAAAGTCATACTGGAGGTAAGTGGTTGAGGCTCTGTGTAGTGAGTGAGGACATTCCCATAGTTCTTGTCTCTACCGGAAAATGACCTCCATTCGATCCCTTCTCTACGAGGCTACCTTCTCTGGGCTCTAGATTCTCTTTCCTGTTGCTCCTTCTCTCATGGTCTATCCCCGCATCTCAAAGGATTCACTTATTTTGGATAAGAAATAGCTTGTGGGGGGCTGGAGAGATGGCTCAGAGGTTAAGAGCATTGCCTGCTCTTCCAAAG
This sequence comes from Alexandromys fortis, assembly GCF_014885135.2. Classification (NCBI taxonomy): domain Eukaryota; kingdom Metazoa; phylum Chordata; class Mammalia; order Rodentia; family Cricetidae; genus Alexandromys; species Alexandromys fortis. The sequence goes on from NW_026068200.1 coordinate 674,245, forward strand.
GTCCTGAGTTCAATTCCCAGCAACCACATGGTGGCTCACAACCATCTGTAATGGGGTCTGGTGCCCTCTTCTGGCCTGCAGACATACACACAGACAGAATATTGTATACATAATAAATAAATATTTTAAAAAAAAGAAATAGCTTGTGTTTCTTCCTTCCTGTCAGCACTGTCAAAATTTTACCCATGTCAGGGCCCCTATGATTCTTGCAGTCTACTTTCTGTTCTCAGGAGAGAGCTGGCTGAGTTACCAGTCCAAAAGCCTTTTCTCTGTTAGCTTTCGAAATGTCTTAAAAGCACCTAGCAGCTGGTTTTACCAAGATCTCCAGCCGCTTAAAGCGTGGACTGCTCCAGTAACAGATATTTTGAAAGTATACTTAAGACAGCGGCTAAGGAAACAGTTTAGTGGGTGAGGATGAGAACCTGACTCCCCAGAACTCATGAAAAAGCCAGGAGTGGTGGCATGTACTTGTCATCTAGTGCTAGGGAAACAGAAACAGGAAGATCCCTGGAGCCTAGCCTCATTTTCAATCTACAAGCTCACTGAGAACCTGTCTCGAAACCACAAGGGCTCATCAGACACACAGGCTGACTTTTAGCAGGCACATGTGCACACAAACACACAGCTATATACATATAACATGTACACACAGTGTATTTAAAACAATTGATATCATACAATTCTTGCCCTTAAAGTGTACAATATTTTTTAATGTAGCCACAGAACTGTGTAGCCATAACTACAAGGCATCTTAGGACTTTTCCATCAGGCACAGAGGAAACCTTGTGAGCACAGTCACTACTCATTCTACCATGCTCCAAACCACAAACCCTGGAAGGCACTGCTCTACTTTCTGTTTTTAGAGGTTTATCTAATTTTGTCCTTATAAAAGTAGAATGATAAAATATGTGGTCTTTTGTGTCTAGATTCCTTCACTTAGCATAGTGTTTTCAAGCTTTATCTGTGTTATCATATGAATTAGTATCGTATTTTCTTTGGTGGGGATTGACACAGGGTCTTGTTTAGTTCAGGCTGGACTAAAACTCTCTATGTAGTCAAGGGTGGCCTTGAACACCTCCTGATCCTGCTGCCTCTACCTCCCAAGTGCTGATATTACAGGCATGCAACATCACACCTGGCTCTTAATTCCTTTTTAATCTACAAATATTTATTTCACTGTGTGCTTCTCTATTCATAAACTACTAGGTATCTGGATAATTTCTACTCTTTGGTTAATATGAATAACGCTACTCAGCTCATTCAAGCCTAATTCTTTGGGTAGTCATATTTTTTAATTCTCCTAGGCATGTGCGAGTGTTTGTGTGTGTGTGTGTGTGCGTGTGCTTATCTACTGGGTCATGTGATAACTCTATGTTTAAGCATTTGAGAAATGCCAGACTTTTTCCACAGTGGCTGCATCATTTTACATTTCCACTAGCACTGTTTGAGTGCTCAAATTGTCTTCACATTCTTGTCAACACTTATCTTCTGTATTGGTTTATTTTAAATTAAAATAGCTATTCTTCATTTTCAAGAACTAAAATTTTTTAAAGAAATAAGGCAAATACTTAGTATTTATTTGCATTTCATGTACGCTGTTCTGTGCTTTGTTTTAATTTATTTACTATAAGATTCTCTGTCAAAACTTACATTTTTCTTTTAGTTTTTTGTATTATTTATCGAGATTATAATATGATTACATCATTTTTCTCTTCCCATTTCTGCCTCCAAACCCTCCTTGCTTTCAAATTCATGGCTTCTTTTTTCATTAACTGTTGTTATATGCATATATGTATATACATATAAATATATATTCTTAAATATAGAAATACAACCTTGATGGGTAAGATATACTATCCCATTTTATCCAACCCTAGAGACCTAAGGCCTCCTGCCTAAACTCTGCCATGGAGCTACAGCCCTGTCACTGTGGTCCCATTTGTAATTAATTCCTTGATGACTAATGAAGTCGAGTATCTATTTCTGTGTTTATCAGCCATGGGGACATCATCAAAGCACTGTCTAGTCCAGTCCTTTGTCCATTTTAAAAGTGGGTTGGCTTTTTACCACTGAGGTGTAATAATTCGTAGTATATCCCAGGCACCAGTCTACGGTCAGGTCCATGACCGACAAGGATTCACTCCCATTCTGTGGATTACCTTTGCACTTTCCTGATAGTGTCACTTGAAGTACAGATTTGCCCTGAAAACATACAGACGAGTAACCTATACAGACTGAACAGGTTCTACTTAGGAATATCTATATATATACTTGGACATACATACATGTAATAACAATTAGTGAAAAAAGAGGCCATAAATTTGAAAGAGAGCAAGGGAGGGATATTGGGAGATGGAGGGAGGAAAGGGAAGAGAGTATTGTTGTAATTATAATCTAAAAAAGAAAAAAGTTTTAACTTTTGACAGTCTGGTTTTACCTACCCATTTTTGCTGTTGCTGCTTATGTTCTCGATGTCATGTCTAAGAAACTATCTCTTAATCCAAGGTCATAATCTGTTTCATGCTAAGAGTTTTACAGTATCTAGCATTTACACTTACATTGGATCTAAGTCTGTTTTATACGGTGTAAAGTTATAACGTCATTGCTTTATATGCTGCTTTCCAGTTGTCCCACTCAGCGATCTCAGCCCCGCTATATAAACTCAAACAACTGTACATGTGGAGGCTGGTTTCTCCTCTCTGAACTCAGTTCCGTTCATCTATGGGCCTGCCCTGAAGTCACCACCACACTTCTTGATTACTGCAACTTTGTAGTCAGTTTTGAAAATGAGAAAGTATGAGTTTCCCAACTTTCTCCTTTCTTTTCAAGACTGTCTGGGCTGTTCCTGGTTGGATCTGCATATAAATTTTGGGACCAGTCTGCCAGCTTGTGCAGAGGCGCGGTGATTTACAGCTCTATTTGGACCATGTTGAACCTACGATCTTATTTCCTCCAATTCCTGTGTCTCTTAATGATGGCCACACCTTCAGCCGCTCATGTACAAAACTGTACATGAGTTAAGAACCTCTGTGAGGTCCCCCACCCTGTTCCTCTCCTATTATTCATCATTAGCATCCTTCTCACTCGCCTTGAACACTTGAATCCACAGGGAATCCGCCCATACCTTCCTAACAACTTGCCCTACCTCAGGTCTCTTCTCTGTCCAATCCTTCACATAAACTGCCAATAAGTTAATTTTCCTTAGGGGAAATTTTTGATCAAGTCACTTGCTTTCTCCCCAAATCCTTCAGTGTCCCTCTACTTTAGCTTATGACTCAAGGTCCCTCCTGATCTACCTCTGGCTTACTTTTAAGAACCTCTTACTCAATAGCCGCTTGGCCTATGATATGTCATCCCACAGGCAAAATGCTTACCTCACTCACTTTGCGTCTCCATCCAGGCAGGCCCTTTGTCACATGCTGCCTGTGGCTACAAGTCATCTTTCTCCACGTCTATAGCCATAGTCATTCTTTGAAGGATATCTCAGATTCCATCTCTTCCATGTATGGAGAAAATATGAGCAGCTAACATTCTTTTGAAGATTTTTATCCAGAGCAGAGTTCCAGACATATCAAGTTCTATATACTTGGTATGTATTAGCACATTTAACCCTCATAACAATTATAAGGCAGGCGGGGAAACTGCAGCACAGTGAAGTTCAGAAGTCTATACAGTGTCATACATCTGTTAAGTGGGATAGCTCCAGCCTGGCAGCAGAGTGGAACCTCTAAATTCTTATAGTCTACCTGCTACCATGACTTCCGGAACTAGATGGTGTAGTAGGTCCTGTGCCAGCAATGTCACCCACCTTCTTTCACGTAACAGCAGTGCCAAGACACAATATTACTTTTGTGTACTAAACTCTGATTTTATTATTTCCTCATTTTACTACATTCACTGGTTTGCCTAATGCTTTTAGAGCTATGAATTTGAGCTCATCCAGGCTGTAGTTCGTACCTTCTTTCCCAGTCTTTGTAACTTCTGCTTCTTCTTCACTTTCCAGTCCAGTCAAACTGAACCACTGTTATCCTCCATGCACAAGGCGGCTTCTTCCAACTCTGCTTCTTACTGCTTCCTCTCTACAGAACATCCTTCCCTACAATTTCTGTATATTCAAACTTGACCCAGATTTTATAAATATGCACACGCATTTGCACACTTTGTAAAGACAGAGTAATTAGGTACCCTTTAGAACCCAGATCAAATGTTACCTCCTTAATTAAGTCTTTTTCTGAAGTATTTATTTCCTCTGAATGCCTGCAGCTTCCTAAATTTTATGGTTCTTGCAACTTTCCATGTTTTATTTTATTCAAATGTGTATGAATATGAAAATCAATCTCTATCTAATATTTTGAAATTTCTCCTAACTTTCTTGAACATAGAATCAATACTTTAGACATAGTAGGCATTCAATAAATAGTCATTAAACGATACATGGATGAAACACCACCCCAGCCTGCTTTTGGAAAACCTTTCCTAATGGCGGTAACAGTGCTCCTTCTTACACTGTAAATCATTCATTTTAGGTTTTTATGAAAGTATAAAATCTCTTCCCCAGAAAGGAGGGGGAAGACAGGCATCTCATTACACTACATTAGTAACTTCCTTATAAACACACAAGACATTCATTTGAAATGCAGTTTTCTTGATGAGAAACCTGATCCCCCAGTCTTCAGTCTGGTTTTCTGAGGGGGCTATGCAAATGAGGAGAAGCAGGCACAGAGACTTAATCTGGGGGAGGGTGTTAGAGCCTGAGGAGGAAAACAGCTAGGGTTGATGACAGGCGTGATACTTTGAGATAAAAGAAAAGCCCCAAAAGCTTGGAAATATTCACCCACAGTTTCTGCTCTGAACACTTGACATCATTCACTGGGGTGGGGAAATGGGATGAGAGGCGGTGGCGGTGTTGCAGGGGGCGGGTGGAGAATATGTATTTATTATTAGTTTGTTAAGGAATTTTGAATCTAAAATCTCATCTCCAGGCTCTGGGATGCTAGACTGACTGTCACAGTCATGATCATGGTTTGTGGCAGGACATGGTAACCCTAACTTGCCTGCCTAGCCAGGCCTGTGATAGAGACAGGTTCCATCTCCTGACTTTCTAGTTTATACCTCGGCTCAGCCAGCCAAGTATCTCCCATGTTTTCTAACCAGTACTACCAACACCCTCTAGAGCAGCAGTTCTCAACCTGTGCCTCACGACCCCTTGGGGTCAGAGGACCTTTTCCCAGGGGTCACCTATCAGATATCCCGCGTATCAGATATTTACAATTCCTAACAGTAGCAAAATTACATTTATGAAGTAGCAATGAAAATATCTGTACTGCTGGGGTCACCACAACATGAGAAACTTGGAGAGCCACTGCCGTAGAGACTCCCTCACTAGAAATGAAAAAAATCAAGAAACTTAAAAGTTGACCACAGAGGAGAGCATTCCCAATGCTTTGAGCTCTCCCTAGTCAGCCTGAGAGAAGTTCATGCCAGCAGCCAAGCTCCTCTCTGAGATATAAATAAACACTAAACTCACTGATTTAATGGGATTCAGAAGAGGGCTGTGTGAAGGCCCCAAATGGCAGGCCAGTCAACTTTTCTTACGTGTATGTGTTTCTCCATTCTTTCCACCCTATCTCGGCTCAGGTCCTGCTGACTCATTCTGCAAAGCCTCGGCTGTCAGGGGACTCAGCATACGGCAAATGCCTCAGGGACTTCAGCTCTATTACAAATAGTTGTGGGAGGAAGGAATTAGAGTGGGGGCTCCCTGCAGTGAAGGTGATGTGTCATTTCATTGGGGGCCATGGGGGCCTCTTGGACACATCCAGAAGGCATTCAATTTCCTATGATTTTTTTCTCTGCTTTTAGCATCAGACAAGCTGCACTAGTTCCTCAGACATCTAAAACACCCAAACCTATAAAACAAAAGCCGAACCTGAAACTCCCCAAGCCCACCAAGCAGCACACAACCTCCCAGAACTTCTGCTCTTTTCCCTTTCGTGACGTATTTTGTAGCACTTTAAAGAGCTATCTTTGCTGTTATCGCTGAAGCATTACATAAAAACGTAGATTCTAATTGGCATCTTTTTCTAGCTGGCCTTGTAGTAAGCAATTCTACTCATTAAATATATTTCACCCTGGCAACAGAAAGGGCAGTGCACTATTTTTAGGGTATTATTACTTATCTCTCGCTCTACTTCTTGGAAGTAAGCCACTCTCATTCACACAAGAGAAAGTGAGTCATACGGAATTAAAGGACCTACTAGTGGCCCGGAGTGAATTGTCAGAGCTAGAATTAGTATAAAAATCCCAATTTGAATTCGATGGTATCATCACAAAGGCCCAGGACTCTCAGGCTCTTTTCATCCTGAAAGGCCGGACCCACCAGCAAGCAAGGTATACATTATCTCGCAGGTGGTGGGCTCGGCAGAGAGGCGGGTCTAAAGAAGACTGCAAGGCTATATGAATCCTAAGGCTCACTGTGCTAATAGCCCTTTATGTGATCTGAGCTAGCTCACTGCTCTGAAACCACCAGGAGTGCTCACGGACCAAATGACATTCAGCTTTGTGTCACATTGTTTGAGCATGTCTGTAACCTCCACATCATGCGGTTCAGGGAGAACACTGGCCCAGGGTCGGAAGCCTGGACCTAGTGTGTGCATGACCAAATGGACAGCTTTTTGAACCTTGTTTCCTCCGCTATAAAACTAGAATAATACTCTCCCTCTCGCAGGTTATCATGGAGATTAAATGATACGTTTGTGAACGTCTTCTCCCAGCATCAGGCACATAGTAAGCACTGTATAACGCTGAATGAATAAATGAATGGCCTTGAGTCAGGCCCTTCGAGTGCTATGTTAATTCTTAAAGCCCACTAGGATACTGTCGAGTTCAGCACAGCACACTATAGCAGTGACTTCCTGAGTAGTACTCTAATGGTCCCCAAAGGCAGAGAGAAATTTCATAGTGTCACTGCCTGGTTATACCTGTTCTGGGAATACAGTAATTCATTTTCCAGTGTTGCCAATCTATTACCTTTCACCAAACACAAAATTCACTTTAAGAGGGGGCAGAAACACAAGTGCCTTTCTGTTATATAGAGGTTCGAGGAATATATTATTAAAATTGAGAGCCAACTTCTCTGATTTCTTATGTAAAAAAATCAGATTGGAAGCCAAAGAGCTATTTGGCCTTTGCAGACCCTGGCTAGTGATGCCCTTGGGGGAAAGGGGAGAGCTGGAGCCATTCCAAACTGTAGTTGCAACATCGGTGTGTACATTTACTGCTCATGCTTCTGTCCTCCACACTTGCTTCTACTCTCTAGCTAAGCCTTGGAAAATTCACCATTTACCCAGAGCACAGTTTAACCTGTGTAGGGTAAAATACAGGCAGATAGCTCTGCTTCTCATTTCCTAATCATATTTCTTCCTGCCCTATAAAACCTCTTTTTCGATGCAATTGCCCAGCTTCTCAAACTTATGTGGACAATAATGACTTGTTAACAATAAACGTGCCCCTAGCCCTTCCCTCACCCGTTTTTACTCAGGAGGGCCTCACTAAGATTCAAAGCCAAAATCCCGCCACATAGTTAGCACCTGGTATAGCTCTTCACAACAGAATAGCTTCTCCCAGATGATAGGAAATCTGTGCGATGCTGTCACACAATGAGGTGTGCAGGAAAAAGTTTGGGGATTGATTTTCATCATTAACTTGATATTGCATGGTTTTTGTGGGACTTAAAAAGAAATGCATTTTTATTACTTTTAAGTACTGCACATAGAGTAATTCCAACTTATCATATTTTGGCAGTTATTTTTCTCAGGCAGGATGTATTTTAAACATGTCTATGTTGGAGTGTCTGGTGGATCATTTAGGATCAGTGTCCTGTTGCTTGATGAAATCCAGATCACTTCAATGAAATCCAGATGGGGAAACTGGGTCTCTGGCAATGGCTGCCAGATCTTCTCCATATGAAATCTCTCTAGTCTGTATGCAAATTGAAAACTCCATATCCTGGAAATCCCAAACCAATCAAGTGGCGCTCAGCTTCTTAGTTACTGGACTAAACACAGGGAAGCGATTCATTCTTCCCTGAGGAAATAAGCATTTCTTACATACATCTATCTTGGCACAAAAAGGGCTGGCTAAGCAAATTAATAGTGTAAACAGGATTGCACTGGGGAATGTTTGTCCTACTTAGGAGAATAAACTTTTTATGCACTTTGTGCACATCCACTTACATACAAATAATTGATATGCTAATTACAAATGATTCTTAAAACCCCTTCCCTGAGGTGCTGTTCTATGCTGTTAGTCTATTTTGAATTACTAGCATGTCCAATGCTTGAAAGTAATAAAAATGCATTTCAAATATTCCATGATTCAGACTGGCTTTCCTCTAATTAGGCTGAGTTAGTGAGGCTTGCCTATATTTAAATAGGATAGATATTTTTCTACTTCACCCCTCATACATTTAAGATGCCCCCATCCCCTCCCCATTTCCCCATCTCCTCAGGATTCTCCTGCATGGAGCTGGCGCACACAAACTCTTTCACCCCAAGCTCCCACACAACTGCTCTCAGAGCATCTCCAGGCAAACGCTGCCCTTTCTCTCTGCTCCTCCCCTAAGCCCCCAGCCCTGTTCACTTGTTAACTCAGCTAGTTCGTGGATAGGCCTTTTTATTAAGTACCAGTGGATATGGCTCGTTCCTGACAGCATAATAGCAACAGTGCACGCAGATGAAGGTCCGCCCAAGCTCAGCACCGGGCTTCTTCATCAGGTAGAGGAATCCAGCGCTAACTCAACCTCTGTATGGTCCAAGTCAACATAAGCCAGTTAGACAGCTCATGCATCAAAGTAGCTATTAGGCACAAGGCAGTGTTAGATGCAGTCATTCAAAGTTGTACCATTAATGTACAGCTTAAACAGTTTTCCAAGGCAGGACTGAAGGGGCAGGGTATCGGCTATAGACTAAGGGGAGGGTAGAATTACAATGGAAGTAGGGTCACATGGTGGAGAGAGCAGTGAATTTTGACATTAGAACATTCCACTGAGCACAGATCCTTTGGGATCCTTTTCAGAAAAGTCCAGTGTTTAAGGGTATGATTATCAAAATTCCATTTAGGACAAGGTCTTCCTGCCTCTGAGCAGTTTCAGAATATGTTCTAGCATCGGAACCTATTAAACTCTTGCCAAAGAATCACATCACTTTCTCCAGGGGCAGGGATCAGTCATCACTAAGGAAAGAACAGTGACAATGTGCACCAGAGTAGCAGAGTGACCCCTCAACAGAATTCAGAACATTGTCCTCCTTGACTTAAATGGAAAAAACAATTACAATTACCTCTGAAGATTTCATTGCTTCACAGAGTGTGCTAGGCTACTTGGTGAAGTCTGGATGAGAGGCGAAGGAAGCGAAAATTGCATGGCCCCTCTAAGCGCATGCATTTCAGGTCCTAAAGACTAGGTGAAGGCAGATGCCGGTTCCCACTATGCTCTCATACAAGTCTTCCAGGCATTCACGGTTAGCTCACTGGCTCAGGACAACTCAGCTAATGAAGCACAGGATTCCCCCCTCCAAATTATCCTACATTGTGAGGCTCTTAAAGCCTTCTGAATGTAATATTTTAAAAGACAAATCAAGCCAGGAAGAATAAATGAACGGCCCACTTTGGCCTCATTTCCACCTGTGGCTAACATTATCACTGAATTTAATTAGTGTCTGACTCATCTATTTTCCAGAAACAATAGGCAATTTTACATCTGCTACACTACAGAGAGGCAGGATAGAAGTTTATCAAATTGAACAAAAGCATGTAATAAAAATACCTTACTTACGGAGGGCTAAGATCCAGATGCAAGGCTTACAGAATGAATTGGCAGCTTTTGTTACCTTTATCACCGGACCAAAGTGACTAGTGATTATCCAGGCAGTATAGCTGTGACCCAAATGATGAGAGAGGTAGGTAATTGCGTGGTGAGTTTCTGCCAGTTCTCCAATTGTAATGAAAATGGAGATGAAGATGGAAGTAAGTCTATGTAATTATTTGTACTCAACTACAAATTCTAGAGAGTCCGTCCCTTTTCATCAAACTAAAGAGAATTTAAAAAATTCGTATTGCTTCAAAATTTATGTGTGAATATCTGTGTGATGTACTGCTGTTAGCACATCATGAAACCCAAAGAAGTAAATTAAAATTGCTGGGCCCTCTTTTCTCGGAGAATCTTTCTGTTTCTAAATTTCAATGATACGGAGGGCCAAGTGCCAGATGCAAGTCCAAGCGGAAGGTAATTTCTAGAAAAAAACCTATCATCATTGAAACATCTCTTCTTTAAACATTAACATCCAAAGTCAACATTGAAAGGAAACACTTCCATCAAATCTCCCTTGGAGCTATCATTTGATTCTCTCATTTTATTCAGTAGGTTACTTCCTGATGGGGTAGTTCAGGGTGTGGACGAGAATCTCTACCCTATATGCCAGGACCGAGAGGTGTCAGAAGTGTTGTCATTCAGTGCAAAGAAGTAAACAATCTTTCACAATACTGGTCTAAAAAAGGCACATGAAAAGGCTACACTTCCCTAGGAAGTGCTCTATAAAATGACAGATGACACCATTCACCTTCTCAGGAGGAAGTCAGACAAATGAAGGGAAAGGAGAACTCAGAGCCTCCATGTTCAGACCTAAATCAAGAATTCTATATTGAAGATGTAAATTTGGGAACATTTACTCTTGTTTTCTGTCCATAAAATTAGAAGAAATTGAATCTTGAGGATTCTTTTCTGGCAAAAGTCACAGCTGCATGTTCATATACACAATAGATGTGTATTGCAGACGTCATGTGGCTAATTTGCATAAAGCCAAATGGTTTATCTTTAAAAATGCTTTCTGCAAACGCCTACAATACAGTTTTCCAAGAAACCAAAGGGATGTTACTTTTTCAATGCTTGTAACAATTGAATTTCACACTTCATGAGATACTTTAGAGACAACTTAATCAATGGCTGGAGAAAGACACAGGTTCAAAGTCTGGCTTCATTACTTACTGAATGTATGACCTTGGAGAAGTCAATACTTTCTCTAGTTTTCTTCCTTATAAAAATGAGAATAATCATACCTGCTTTCAGAGAGTGTAGAATGTCACAAAGATCAAATGATACAATGCATACTTTCAGAGCTACTCCTGCCCCAGTTAAGTGCACTTCTAGAGATCAAGGTACAACTTGCAAGGTTCTGCGTTATTTCCTGTCCCAGTGTCTAGTTTAGTATCTGTTATACAGTACATGGTACATTTTTGTAGAATGAACAAATAAAAGTTTCTTCATATTTAAACATGCACACATGCCCACAAGAGAAATACAGGTGAGATGTTTAGCACAGCACCTGTATGCACAGGCAACTTCCCCTCACCCCACCCTCCTCCTTCATGTTAACTAATGTTTCATAAACAATATAAAGTGAGGAGCTGCTCAGTTCTTTTGCAGAAAGGTCAGAGAGGCTTTGGAAAGGTAGATGTTGGTCCTGAACTCCCAGAACTAATGCTTCACTTAAAACGCCAAGGACTTTTAGTTCCGAGTTGATGCTCAAGTCAGAGGACAGTTCTTATCCTGTAAGCACATGCTGTAAAGATACTAGATTAAGAATCAATGATGTGTGTGTTTTTCCCCATTTTTTGTTGGATGTGAATGACATGAGAAATAAAAGCTTATGGTGAAATATGGTATTCTTTTAATGACCCTGCTGTTGTCCTAAAGAACAACAAGTACTTTCTGGGTTGACTACTCCATCTAGTCCAGAATAGGACCACAAATGTTCTTGAAAAGCAAGTGATAAGCTTTAAAAAAATAATTTAATTCCCCCACACTGCAAAAAGAGTTTAAATTAAAATAGAAAAACCTAATGTTCTTTTATAAATGGAAATAGGCAAAAACATTACGTTGGGGTGGGCTGGAAAGATGGCACCCATGTGAAACACATCATAACTACCTGTAATTCCAGCTCCAGGGGATTCAACATCTGACCTCCACAGGGACCCGCAGTCATATGCACATACCCACACAATGCATACACATAATTAGAAATAAAAATACATATTTAAAAGAGATTAAGAGTTTAAAATTTCATTCAGTCTTTGAATGATTGAGTTTCTTTAGGTTAGTGGTCTTTGACTGTGACCAAAGGTTTACTTCAGTTTTGAACTACATAATATACGCTATAGGAAAGAATAATAGCCCAAGGATCAACTCTGGGTAGATTTTTATTTCAATAAATAACATAAAACCATAGCTTACTAGAATAAGAATATTTCTCAGGATAGGTTGATATCTCTTCTTTACAAAAATCCTCATATATAGATAGAGACTGCCGCTGAGTGAGAACTCTAGTTTAACAGAATCTTTCCTAAGTCCTCTTAGTGAAGAATTTGTTCATCAGTGTCTCCTTTGGATAATATATTTATGCAGTGCAGTTGAAGAATATTTTGCTTTTAAGATTTATTTATTTTGTGTATAGTGTTTCTGTCCTCATGTATTGCCTGCACACCAGAGGGAGGGTATCAGAATCAACTATAGATGGTTGTGAGACACGATGTGGGTGCTGGGAACTGAAGTCAGGACCTCTAGAAGAACAGTCAGTGCTCTTAACCTCTGAGTCATCTCTCCAGTCCCACACTTGAATATTCTTAATAAAACATTTTTTCTTTGAGACATGTAGTCTCATGTAGCCTACGTATCTCATGTATCCAGAATGGCCTCAAATTCCCTATGTAGTGAAGGATAACTTGAAGTCCTTATCCTCCTATGCCTACCTCCCGAGTGTTAGGAGTATAAACATGTGCCGCCATGCTTACTTGACGCATTTCTGGGGATGAAATCCAACGCTTCATGGATATGTGTGTGTGTGTATATAATATATTTTATATATATATATATATATTAGAGTTTTATGTATGCTTCATAAGTGCCCTACCACAGAGCCACACCCCTATGTGCACTTCTAGATGACAATATTTAATATTTCTTTCCTCCAAACTTTTTGAGTATGGTATGGAGGATTTTCTGAGTTAGGAGTGATTTTGGTGGGATTATTATTATCTTGTTTCATATAAAATCTCTATACTGGAGCCATAAGCTTCCATTTAAGGGAAGAAACATGCTGGCAATAGTAATGCTACTATTCCTTTATGCTGGTTGATAAAGGGTTTTACTTACAATGCCACCTCTACTAACTCCCATAAAACCTACAGGAAACTTATGGAAATCACAAACCTCTGTTGTTACTATGAAATGACCCAGAAATATCTAATATGAAATTGTCATTTCAAAAACAAAATCAAAAAACCTCCAGATCTTTTGATGGTATTAGAAAATATTCATGTACTATTTCCATATCCAGTCTATTATAAGAAGAAATTTTAAATGTGGGGCTCAGTGTTGTGATGAAACAATTAAGTCCCTGCCTGACCAGCTGGCAAAGCATGAAAGGTTAGAAGCAAGAAAAGGTTATCTTGTTTTTGTTTTATTTTAAAAGAAGGGAAGAAAGAAAGAAACAGACAAAAGGGAATGAGAAAAAGAGGAAAGAAAAGAGAGAGAGGAGAGAAGGAAGGGGAAGAGTTTCAATGAATTCCACAGACAAAACCAGCTCAGGAACAAATGAGCAATTGAGAGACAACTTGGAATCCTACGCCATCCATGTGTGCCGCTAATAAGCTTCTTTCTATGTCTGTAGCGAGTGGTGAGCCAGAGAACCAGTGGGCTTTCGGAACAAAACAGGTGACAAGGACAGAGCAGACAGGTGGCATGATTTTCCCCAAAGATGAGCTATTCCTTTTAAGATTCTTCCTGGGGTAGGCAGATGGGTCAGCTGTAACAACAGCCCATGTTAGGGACTCTAGTTCCAAAGCACACTAGGTAGAAGTACTCAGAGGATAACTGCTGGGATTGATAAGCATGGTTACTAGAATTTACAAAACTATGCAAAGCCATTCAGATGTCAAACAATTTCACCTTCTCTATACTTTTTCTCTTGTACTCTATTATCTGACCGCCTGACAGCCAGGGGGTCAACACTCCAACCTTTGCCAAGTCTGCTGTCCATCAAATGAAACGCCTCATCCTAAGCGGGCTTGGGGAGGTGATTGTGCCAAAATCTCATTTAGGGGCTTTTTTTTTTTTTTTTTTATTATAGAAAGTCTCCTTCCTGTTACAGGAATGTCAGGTATAAGCCAACAATGGAAGGGCAGATATTTGGCATAGGCGGTCTTCCTGGCACCCCTGGAGTGAAAGGTGGCTTGACATGGTGCCCTCAACAGACTTGACTTCTGAAGAAAGGCAGAGGAAATCATCATTATGGTTCATATGAAAACCTGGAGCCTGCTATTCTGGGTGATCACTGTTTGTACTACTCATGAAGCTCAAAGGGCAATCCTTGCCTCTATAAACTGATGCATGTCTAGTTCTTTAGTTGACAAGCCAGAAGACTCTTTAATGAATGCAAGCCATCAGTGTACCACGATGCCTGTGGCAGAATGGACTCTGTAAAGGGAAATCATATGTAACCTTGGGGCTATATTTACTTTTAAAATGCTTCTAATTATATTTAATACCAAGGCTATATTAAACATGAATTGCCATGGCATTAACTTTTTGAAAAATCATTTAGAGGGAATTGGTGTCATAAACAAAGAAATATAGAGGAGAAAAAGACATTTTTATGACTGAAGGATAAATAGTAGCCTTCCTTCAGGAGAGTAGATGCTGGGAAATCCTTAAGTCTGCACATAATATTCCATTTTTTCCCCTAGGCAGTGAAATACCAAGCTGATGGGGGACAAAGGAAAATCTCAGGAGGTTTTATGATTGGCAGATGATTCAATAGGGGCACATGTAAGGTGATCCACTTAGAGAGGGCCAGATATTCCAGAGTATACTTGCAGGCTGGTAAAATGATGATCTTTCAATTAAGACCCAGGAAAGAGCTCTAAGAAACCATGTGGACAGTCCCCTGAAGAGAACAACTTAGTGTCCTGCTATGGTTTTAAAAAAAGGCCAACAAAATGTTGGGCGCTGTCAAGAAGGAGGTTAAAAGACAAACAAAATAAATTTCCTTTTACAGAGAACCACAGGACATCTTCACTGGTAATGTTACATAAGCAGTTCTGATCTGCACATCTCAAGGACAGAACAGAGCCTAAGGGGAACAAAGAAGGGCAATTAAATCACCAGTGACAGGCCTGACAATCCAGAGTTATCTGAGGGACAAGGGACACGATGAAGATGCGGAAGAGGCTAGTGCTGCCGAATGCACGATGCCTTGCCTCGCTCTATCTCTTGAGCTAAGAGACGCCTTTGAAGTTTTTATTTCTCGTGGTTCTACTCTGTTTACACAACTGCCAGGGATGGTGGCCAGAGCAGGCAGGCTCCTCTGGGAAGTCCCTATTTTCCACCAGCAATTGGGCGAAATGTGAGCTGGGTGGGGGTAGGGATCAAACGTGTTCCCATCCATACTGCTTACTTTCAGTGAGCTTGCCTAGTGGACTTCTAGTCAGATTTACCTTGTCCACTCCCATTGGCAGCAGTAAAAGCATACCTGACCAGTCTAAATTTTTATGAATATGAGTTTAACCTCTCTCCATTCTGTAGGACTCTGAACCCCAATGGCCTTCAAACCAAACTGTCTGCCTATATATGTGTATGCTGGTTATTTGATCCTTAACTCGAGGTTAAAAAGACATTTGGGCTGGGGAGGGATATAGCTTAGTGTATAAAAGGCCCTGGGTTCTATCTCTGGCACAGAAACAGTCCCTCGTCTCCAATCCCCCATCTCTTCCTCTTCCTCTGCTTTCTGACTACACTTGGAAGGGCGTGTAGAGGTAGAAGGCAATAATCAATGGTAACTAACGGCCGTCAACTCTAATATTCATGCCAGTGGAGAAAAGCACATGTCTCCATGAGAAAACTGAAACATTCCCTGTCGGTCTGATGAGATGACACACATGCAAGACAGGACCAGTGAAGGGATTCCACGCAACAGTCTAAAAGCTTTTATGTTGGGATGGCCTTTATCATACTGTAAAGGAGGTTATGTCATACCTCTGGTCTCTGGCCCAACTGGTTAGTGCTCTCCAACAGGACGGTTAGCATGTTAAATAAGCATAGTGAGTAGTATCTACAAGCTATGTGAGTCAGGCATGGTGATGGCACATGCTTTTAGTCCCAGCACTTGGGAGTTTGAGTTTGAGGCCAGCCTGGTGTGCACAGAGGGTTCCAGGAGAGCCAGGGCTATGTAGAGAGACCCTGTCTCAAACAAAAACAAAAACAAAAACAAAAACAAAAACAAAAAAAACAAAAAAACAAGTAAAAGGTGTGTGAGCATACGATGATTTTTAGTTTCCAATTATTCCTTGAAAACAAGAATTGTGAAGACTGAAAAACATTGCACATTTCCGAGATGCAATCTACCTGCAACTAGCTCGGCGTTACTGCCATACCTTTCACAGATTTGATAGTACTTCTCGTCCTGTATGCCATCCTGAATGGGCACATTGACACTGTAGTACCGACCTTTTCCCAGGCCAACATCAGACATGTCACCTGTTCCTGTAAAAGACAGGAACACTATGATCAGGCATCAGGAACACGAGCACTAGAAAACACAAAGGACTGACTGTCCAAGAGCAATTTAGAAAAGCAAAATGGTCAATTAGGAGAACAATCTAACTTCTTCTAACAACCGTTCCTGAGGAGATGAAACTATGAAAACAATCCAGAGAAATATTTATTATAAACAATGTTGGGGGAAGCAGGAAAATGGGAAGGAAACTGAGAAATAGTAATTTACGTGAGATAAAACAATAAGAGCTAATATCACATGTAATTTGCAGTAATCAGAATTACATGTGGTATGTGATAAAATAATAAGTGGTCTGTCTGTTCACAGACCATAAAAATCACCCGAATTAAAAAAAAAATCTATCCATTGTCATTCCCTTTCTCACTGTCACTTGAAGTGATATGAGTCAAAATTGCACACAGACTAGCACAAATAAGGTGCCAACAGCATGGACACATATAAAAATAAGATAAAGAAGCATGTAATGGAATTGTAGAATCTAGACATGTAATGTACGGGGAGCATGCAGTTGACTTGCCTGGAAAGAATCCTGGGGAGAATTTGTGCAGGGACACAGTCATAACTTTGGATGTAAAACTGAAGGCATCTTCGACACCTACCAAGAGAAAAAAGTCAGAAGGATCACATCAGATCTTCAACTCCTGTTTTCAACACCTGCAAATCTAAATAAACAAGTAGCTATGGGAAGGAGGTGAGAGGAGAAGGTAGCTATAGTAATACATGACAGAGAAATAAGAGAACACAAGCTGCTGGTTTCTGATTTCAGTAATTACAGACAAGGTAGAATAGAGCCCCAATCCATGACAAACTGGAACTGAGCTTCCTCTTTCCAAGCGATAGGATGCCCAAGTTCACCCCGACGTCTATTCAAATCGCTATGAAAGAACCAAGAGTCCAGAACTAAGGCTCTATCCACAGAACAGAGTAGAGAAAAGTGGCACCAGCCAGGCGGGTTCATGGTCTGTTCTGTTTAAGTGTTTCTAGTTAAATTCCTGGGACTTTTTCAAAGAACTATAATATGGTAATCCTTTCAAATATAACTAATAAATCAGTGATTCAACTTTATTCAGTTAAAACTTAATGATGAGGTGCCTCTCTATAATGTAGACTTGGTTATAAAAGTGGGTAACCCAAAGACCCATGAGCACCAAGTAACTTACATTCCATCTTCCTGCTGAAAAATAGTCACGGTCCTGTCTCTTAACAGCTCCTGTATAGGAGGATGTTGCCTTCTGTTTATTTATTTACTAAAACAAATGTTTGTATTTTGGAACTGCTTAAAGGAAGTGAGAGAAATACAATTAAATTCTTGAAACCCAGGGTAGTAATAAAACTTTAAAGGAGCTTGCTGTTCGCCAACTTCAAACTGGTTTGGTGTGTGCCCAGAGTAGGGGGCACCTTCAGTTGTTAATAGCAGCTTTAAAACTGTTTTAAAGCCTGGAGGAAGATGGGGGGGGGAGCTTTTGTAGACAGATGTCTTCCTTCTTCTTTAACAGTCAGAAGATGACTAGATGCCTGGGAGATAAAAGCTGAGATTCAAAGTAACCCTCCAAAGCCACTAGTTAGGTGTTGGCCATGCTGCCCAGTGCTACCCTCTCCTCTCAGGGTCGCGCATTCATACTCAGACACTCTGAAATGGAAGGACTATTGGCGAATTCAGGTACTGTGTTCCTTTATATTTCAAACAAAGATATTGTCTCTGTGTTGACTTAAATGTATTTAAGTCTTTTTTAGAGGCCAACAGAGACCTTAAAAAAATATGAACTCTATTTGTATATAACAGGTATGTTTGAATTTCCCAAGCCTTGTGTTTTGCCCTAGGGAGGTAGTTAAAACCAGTTAAAGACTCCAGGCAGAAAGCATTAAGTAAACAAAATAAAGTAAATGAAAAGACCGTTTCAACAGAGGCAGAAGTACTAAACAAGAGCACTTTATGAAACTGCTAATGATTTATACACCCAGAAATGGAGCAATTTACATTTGCACCAATCCTGTATGCAAATTTCTGTTTTCTCCTGCGATGACTAACGCCGGCAGCTGTTATGTCTTTTAACTCTCAGGCAAAGGAATGGCTCTAAGTTGCATTTCTCTTAGTATTAGGGCACTGCACATCATTTCATGTGTTCAGTGGCCATTTGTATCTTATCTCACACTAGAAGCTACCAGGTGGGGTTTTAAAAAGAGTGGACTTTGAAAAGGACCTAGAGAGGCAGGGGATGTGGAGCTGGTATCAAGAGGAGGGAGGTTAGGTGGGGAAAGGTGAGGGTGGGGGCAGGAGGGGCCAGTGAAGCCACCCGCAGGATGCTAGTGGTAGAATCATGGGAGATTTAAAATAAAGCAAATGTGTAAGAATTCTGGGGTAGGGCAAAGGTCACTGGAAGGGAGGTGCTGAAGAGG
Source organism: Alexandromys fortis (assembly GCF_014885135.2). Taxonomy (NCBI): domain Eukaryota; kingdom Metazoa; phylum Chordata; class Mammalia; order Rodentia; family Cricetidae; genus Alexandromys; species Alexandromys fortis. The sequence goes on from NW_026068200.1 coordinate 693,264, forward strand.
GAAATAAAGTGAAATGAAACACCCCGTAAAAGTTGGCTGAAACAGGAAACTCGAAATGGTGTAGAAATAACACTGCGAACGCAAAGAACGGTTTCAGGTGACAGTCTTCTTTCACCCTACATGGTTTGAGCTCTGGTACTAATACTCTGAATTCCATCAGCATTTATTCATTTACAAAACAAATATTTTATTGAGCTGCTACTATATGTACAGTACTGACAGAAAGAAGTAGACAATTTGATCGCTGCTCTGGGAGAACTTAGGCTTTCTGTAGGAAGAAAGGATACTTTCTTTGAACAATAAGAAGAGTACAACACGAAACAGTGACTAGCGATAGGAACATACAGGGCTTCAGCCACACAGCACGCTCTTGGGCTGGAGTGGTCAGGATAACCCACTGCTGTTGGAACCGGAATGAGTAGGGTAGAGTTTAGGGGTACAGTGAGGGAGGAGGTGGCTAAACTAGGGAAAAAGGAAGCGAAGTCAAGGAGGTACAGTTAGAGAAACATGTCTGGAACACTGAGATGTGCTTGCTGAACAGAAAAGTTGCAAGAAATGGTTAGAAAGACGAGGGGAGGCCGATTTGAGGCCTTGAAAGGTGAGATAAAGAAAGTCTACTTTTTCAAGCCAGGCAGTGGTTGGCGCACACCTTTAATTCCAGCACTCAGGGAGTGAGAGACAGGAAGATCAAGTTCGAGACCAGTCTGATCTACAGAGTGAGTTCTAGAACAGCCAGGGTTACACAGAGAAACCCTATCTTGAAAAAAAAAAACGAAGAAAAAAAGTCTACTTTTCCATAAAGAACGTGGTTTTCAAGGTGTGACCTGTAATACAACTGACGTACTTTCAGAGTACAGACTACGTGAGTGACGTACTTAGTCTGAGTATGTGATACCTGGGGCACAGCAGTCAGCACATAAACTCCCCCAGGCCACTAGATGCACAATCATGCATGAGAACCATTTCTCTAGGCTAGGAGTCATCAAAGTACATGTGGCTAGACGGTAAACATCCTAGATGCCCTAAATGATTTATGGCCCCCGCACACATTTATATACACATAGACATATGCATACCACCAGGAGGTGGTGGCACACATCTTTAATCCCAGCACTCAGGAGGCAGAGGCAGGCGGATCTCTGTGAGTTCAAGGCCAGCCTGGTCTACAGAGTGAGTTCCAGAACTACATAATGAAAACCTGTCTCAAAAAAAAAAAAAAAAAAAAAAAAACAAACCAAAAAAACCAAAACAACAACAACAACAAGAATAAAAATGGAAACCCATTTTTGGCTCACTGGTCATATAAAAATAAGCCACTGTGACATGTTGCCCCCTGTAATGGGTACTGAAGAGGCTTTGAACATTTTAAATCAAGGCTGTGTCTCACTCTGGCAAGTAGTGAGAAATTCATGGAGAATGGTTCTCAGTGTGTGTGGTGTTTGTTTTTAATCCTTTTCTGTTATCTTTAATTCTTTGTTTCTAGCAATGTACTCCTATCCCAGGATTATATATGTTGGTAACACAAAGAAAGTGATCAATCCATGAACTGATAGCCTGCAATGAAAACCCCCAAATGTTGGTCCTTCCTATAGCCATTGTACCTTGAGAGAGAAGATCCTCACCTCTAACCCAAGAGCTCCCCTAAAAACCCATTCAAAGGCCCCAAAGTGCTTCCTGGACATTGGAGTAAACACAAGTGAGATCTTCCTATCCTTCCATTTTCTATTATAAAGTTTAGCTTCAGGAGACAGGAGAGAGGACATGACAGGAGCCTGCCCGGCTTGGGCGGGAGAAAGGAATGGTTTCAGTCCGAGGAATCTATGCACCACCTAGCCCAGAAATGACAATTAGGGATATTTCAATAGCATTAGGCAATTCTCCTTTTATTAGTTGCCTAGAAGTAGCTTTATTGATCAAAGCCTGCTATCCTAGTAGTAAAGTATCTTTGAAACTGAGGGCTTACCATCTCCATGGTGCAGATCCAAATCCACATAGAGAATACGGTCAAATTTCCGTCGCAATCTTAATATTCCCAGGACAGCATCATTGAGATAACAAAAACCAGATGCTTCATCTCTGCAAGAAAACATGTTGCTACAGCCAACAACCAAAAAGCAGTCCAAGGGAGTCTTTACAGCCAAGCATCTAACCTTTGAGATCTAGTCCCATAACCACCCCCATGTTTTAAGAAAAACAAATTTCACCTATAAGGATTATATAGTGAATGGCCCAGAATGATCAGAAAGTTGAAGTGTTGCAACAAGGAAACATTCAGAATGATTGGTGATGTTTTCCTACTCACAACTCCAGTGGTTTCCAAAGATCAGACTATTGTAGTTAGAGTGAATAAGACGATGTTTCTATGACAATTAGGGGATCATTTAAAAAAACAATCTTGTAGTCCCCTGTGGTCATGGTCCCCTGGGGTCATGGTCCCCGGGGGTCATGGTCCCTTGAGGTCATACCAATAAACACTGATTTCACTAAGACCTCGCTGGGGTCTTAAAGACAAGTTTACAGAAGATGGAGACTGGGTTCTTTGAACAGACTCTATGTATACCCCACAGGTTGGTCATTTTTTATTGTAATATGCCTTGGCACTTGTTAGTCATGAGAACTCAAAGTAAAACAGACAAATGCACAACGCTTTGGGCACAGCGATGTGGCTGCTTTCTAAGAACGCAAGTTTACAATGAGGAGTGCAGGAGCCTCTACTAAAGGTATCTGGCTTCACAAAACTGCTGTCACTGATCTCACTGGCGCCCGGTGACTTTTCTGTATTGCTGCTATCACTTTAGCCTCTTATCAACATGCACTTGCTTTTTTATTACACTTTCATTTGAGCCTTTCTGATTCGGTATAAAAGAACACTATTTATCAAGAGTGTATTAGAACTTATTTTAAAGCATCATTCCACACGCCAGTTTCTTTTGTTTCCATAGATACTTCAAACATCCAGATCCTGCCCCCTTTCTGATTTCCATGAGATTTTATTTGACACAAAATTCTACACATAGACATTTGAAATGGCACCATTGCCACTGTGAGAAACCTTTCTAGTGTTTACGTAATGTAGAAAGTTTTGTGAAATCTTCCACACTCCAAATGATGCCCTGGTTCACATGCTGAAGATGATGAGCAGCGAGTTGGTTAAAAAAAAAATAATCACTGGACACTGCCTGTGCTTCACCGAGGGAACACAGCAATTCTTCTAGCTAAATGGCTTGTTACTAGGTATGCAACAGGGAAGAAACCAAGGAGAGCAAGGATGAGTTCAAGCACGAATTCTCTGTGAGAATGAAATGTGTAGCTCTGAGTGTTCTTGCATGTGCATGCTAGTTTCTAGTTCTGAAAGTTTATATTTTATAAATCTACTGTCTTAATACGTGGAAGATTAGTGTGTTACCCTGATCAGCATCCATTGGGGATGGAACAGTAAGTGCTGGGAAAAGGAGGAAAGAGAAGATGGCTATGAATGACGATGGCCACAACACCGACAATTCTACTTCTTTATTTTCTGTAGCAACGTGTAATCTTTTCCTACCTCTGGATGGAATTACCATATTAGATTATCAAAATCTCATAAAGTGACACCATACATATGTAATCCCAGCACTCAGTAGGCAGACACAGAATCATAAGTTGTAGGCCAGCATGGGTTACACAGCAAAACCCTGTCTCATAAAACCAAGGGCTGGAAATAAAGCTCAGACGTAGAGCAATGCCTAGCATCGCAAAGCTCTGGGTTTGATTCCTAGTATTAAACTAACAAGAAGCAAGCAAGCTCTTAGATTAAGGGAGTTTTGGAGTTTTGTGGGGGTGGAGGGCTGGTCATTTGGTTTACACTTCCACATCACAGTCCATCTCTGAAGAAAGTCAGGACAGTAATTCAAACAGGACAGGAACCTGGAGGCAGGAACTGATGCAGACAGAGGCCATGGGGCAGGCGTGGGAGGAGGAGTGGGCTGCTGCTTACGTTTATTTTCATAGGCTTAAAGAAATAAATACACATTTAGATAAGATTGCTAAAATTCCCCAAAAATGAGGAAACTGAACTTCCAAGACTTTCAAAGTGCTAAAAAATGATATTTAAAAACCCCATCCAAATGCCAGGCATGGTAGAGCAAGTTTTTAATGCCAGCAGGCAGATCTTTGTAAGTTCAAGACTAGCCTGGTCTACATAGCAAGTTCCAGGCTACTCAGGACTACATAGTCTTTTTTAAAACTTACTTTTATTTCTCCTCTGTGGCTTTCACATCATACATTTCAAGCCCATTCATCTCCCCATCACTTCACATCCGCCCTCTGCCCTTGCAATCTCCCCCCCAAAAAAAGAAAAGAAAACTGAAGAAAAAAGAAAAGAAAAGAAAAATCTCACTGTGGAAGCTGCAGTGTATGACAGTGAGTCACACAGTAAACCCTTTAGCCCACATACCTTTACTTGCAAACGTTCATTGCAAAGAGTCATGGGTCTGGTTTGAGGCCTCTGGCTTCTGCTACACTGTGGATATTGGGCCCTCACTGGGACTCCTCTCGCATATCCTGTTGTCCTGTGTTGTGGAGATCCTGTAGCTTTGGACCTGCATGTCCAGCCCTTTCGCATGCTCTAGCAGTTCATAGAAGGGGTAGATGTTGAGGTGAGCCAACTCAGAACCCTGGTTCTGGGCAGGGTTGGTCATCCTGACAGTTCTCCCCAGTCCTCACCACCAGGCTGAACTCTCCAGCACTGCCCCAGCTGTCCTGTGAGGCTCTCAGGGTCAGCTCACCTCCACCTCCATCACCAGAGACAGCGCTACTGTGCTACCCAGGTGAGGTGCAGGGGCCACTCTCCTGAGTGCTGCAGCTAGTGAAGAGCAAGGACAGCACCCCTGTTCTTCCGACCTCAGGGCAGCGAAGGGGTGGGGGAGCATCTCTCCCTTGGAAGTTGAGAGGTAGGTCAGATCTCCCAAACTCATCTTCTCGGGCTGGTTCACCCACACCCTGCCAACAGGGTCAGTTCTACTGTGCTGCCCGGGCGAGGTGCAGGGCCAGCTTTTCTGAGTGCTGCAGCTGGTAACAGATGGGGGGGGGGGAGCTCAGCTCCCTCGCCTGCCGCAGATGGCAGGGATGAGGGGGCAGGGCATCTTTCCCTTGCCCTCACCACCACCTGGAAGACAGGGGAGGGGCAATAGCCAGCTATCCCACTCTCACAGGAGGGTCAGCTCCTTCATCTGCCACAGGCAGAGAGGGTCGAGGGGCAACGGGGGCAGTGAAACTCTCTCTTAAAACGAAAAGAAAAATATTTTAAGAATTCAAGGTCATATAATTTATGCAAATGTGTTAATAATTAAGACTAATTTAATAATTTATGTACTAAAATCAGTTATATCTTATTTATCATTTGCACGTATAATATACAGGAGTATTTTTAGTCTGCTTAGATATGTTCTTCCTAAATATTTACAGGTTCATTGACTGAATGAGCTAGCATTACTTCTAACAAATGTTTAATAGTATGCAAAATGTACATTTGTTTAACCAAGTCGAGCCATTATTATGGCAAACTAATTTCAACAGTAATTGTGTTTTGTATTCTACCAGTTTAAGATAATTTGTAAGATCTTAAGGTAACTGAAAACTCTGGCTGATGCCTAATTTAATTATTTCTAAGGAAATGTTGACACATTAGCGCAGAACCTTGGGCTTATGTGCATTTGCTTCTTATTTGTGCACGCGTGTATGAATATATGGTACATTTATGTGTTTATGTGTGATCACATACATGTGGCTGCACATGTGTGCACTTGCATGTGGACGTCAGAGGTTAATGTTGGGTGTCTCAATCTTTCTCTTATTTAATGAAGAAGTGTTTTACTTAAGTTGGCCCTCATAGATGCAGCCAGCTTGCCCTAGGGCTCCTCTGTCACCACCTCCTGAGCACTGGGATTACAGGCGACCCACAGAGTCTACCTGGCTTTTATATGGACTGGCGATCCAAATTCTGGTCCTGATGCTTAGGCAGTAAGCATTTATCCACTCCTTAGCTCTGCTTTTATTTATGGAAGTTACAGGAAGCTATATATAAGTATGTTAAAAGATGTGTTCTTTTTGCCACCAAGAGAGACGTTGAATTAGAAAGGATACAGAAAGTTGTAGAGGTTTCACAAAAGAGAGTTATAGTTGTTTACATCAGAGCTGGCTAAATTTTGGTGTGTAATTTATCACATTTCTGACAAGAACTTTAATTTCAAGCATATTGATGAAAAAGCCAGTTTTGTTATTTCTGTATTTAAAAGACAAAGAATTTTGAATTCTTGGTCCATTCTTACAGCAAGCTGGGAATGCTTTGCCGTACCTGCTGGAAGATCTTCTTAGATAACAAAGATTCTGTGTCTTCCCAGAATTGCTTTCCTTAGTTTCCTACTTTTCCCTTTCACTGGCCTCGCATATGGTAAACAAGCCCTCTTTTTTGGGATATATTCCCATATTTCTCTATTACTTAAGAAAGCAAAGGGGCTGGAGAGATGGCTCAGTGGTTAAGAGCACTGCCTGCTCCTCCAAAGGTCCTGAGTTCAATTCCCAGCAACCGCATGGTGGCTCACAACCATCTGTAAAGAGGTCTGGTGCCCTCTTCTGGCCTGCAGGCATACACACAGACAGAATATTGTATACATAATAAATAAATATTAAAAAAAAAAGAAAGCAAAGTCTTCTCACTTAGGAAGGAACTAAGGGCTTTAGGCTTACTTCTTATATGGAAAATATTTTATTGTTACTTAGAACAGAGAGCCAAGCATTATTTTTAACAGCCCATCACCCTATCTTCATCAAGTCTCAGAGGGCCGGGAGGAAAAACCCACAAAGGATTTTTGTCTGACTTCATAAAGAAAGAGGCACCTATGTCTGTTGGCTTTGTGTGGTGTTACTACTGCAGTATGGCATAGGTGGAGCTGTCAGGTCAGAAGTGGTGATTTGCCTCTCCTAGGTTAAAATGGCAAAATGGTATCAATATAAATATTTCATAAGCTGTATGCTGTATGAGATCATCCATGTCTCCACAGGCCATGATATGTTTCTATTTGTCAGAGTTCAGCTTGCTGCTCTGTCAAATGTTAGACAAGTAGAGGGCCACAGCCCTCAGCCATCTGTGAGGACTGCATGCCAACACCCCTAGTGGGTTCCTGAAACCCTGGAAGGTACAAAGCAATTTATAATCATGTTTTTCTGTATGTATGTATGTAAACACACACCATATGTGTGTGTGATACATACCTTATGATAAAATCCAAATTACAAGTAAGGTACAATAAAAGATTAACAATAATATCAAAACAAAACAATGATAAATGTGCAGTATAAAAGTTATATGAATGCAGTCTGGTTCTCTGTCTCTCCAGATACATTTTTAAACATTTTTCTCCTTTATTTTTATTTTATGTGCACAGGTATTTTGCTTGCATGTATGTCTGTGTACCACATACCTATCACCACATGTGGAGGCCAAAAGAGGGCATCAGATCCCCTGGAACTGGAGTTACAGAAAGTTATGTGGGTAATGGACTTGAGCCTGGGTCCTTTGGAAGAGCAGCCAGTGCTCTTAATCACTGAACCATCTTTCCAGCCCCCCTCCAAATATATTAATGTGCTGGACTGATCATGGTTCATTATGAGGAACTGAAACAGAAGAATGTGAAATCATGGATGGGGGTTGTCTTAGTTAGGGTTTCTACTGATGTGATAAAACACCATGACCAAAGGCAACTTGGGGAGGAAAAGGTTTATTGTATTTTATAGCTTGTAGTTCATCATCAAAGAAAGCCAGGGCAGGAACCTAGAGGCAGGAACCAAAGCAGAGGTCATGGAGGAGTGCTGCTTAGCTTACTGACTTGCTCATTATGGCTTGTTCGGCCTGCTTTCTGCTTGCTCACCGAGAACCCCCTGCCCAGGGGTGGCACCACTTGCAATGGGGTAGGCCCTCCACAAGCGAACCTGAACCTGGTGGGCGTCAACTGAGGTGCCCTCTGGTTGTGTCACGTTGACGAACACTAGCCAGCACAGGGGCTTACTGCACAATGTTTTCACTCAAAATTTAAGGAGATTTTTGTTTAATGTTAACTTGGTCATAACTGTGCTTCTTGATTTTGAATCCTGGATCTTCCTAGTCACTGGTTTTCAACTGGGGACTCATATCATTTACCTAATACAAATGTTTAAGATGTAGTCTAGATTACTGAATCTCTTTATTTGTCTTCCCTCATAGATTCTGGGTATAATCTAACTAAATGTTTGAGACATTCATTTTACACTAGATCCAGATTTTCATATGCTATTTCTGAGTCTTTTCCCTATAAAGATAATGTTCATACATTTTTATAAATTAGACACAATACCTTGTCTTCTTTGAAAAGAGTTAATCATTATGTTTACAGATATTTTGTTGACAATTTTTGGATTGGCTTTTATCTTGTTTTGCATGCCATAGAAACAACTACATCTCCTTGTCAGTGGCATTATTATTCTTGTAATGAACTCTCATCAGATTTTTCCCTTTTGAAAATGAGCAGTAATAAGGTAACCACAGCTATTGTAAGTCTTTTGTCATCTACAGATTGCTTTTTATGTTTTCTTTCAATGCTTCCCTGAAAGTACCTACCGCCAGCTATAAGCTAGAGGGCTTCCATCTCAACAAAATACCTTCTGAGAGCTCTGACAGCCTCACGGGAAAGAACTGTGCTGGGTGCTTTTGTTGGGTAGTTTGCTTTCTTTTATTATGTGATACTGAGGATTGGACCTAGGGCCTTATGCATGCTAGGTAGATGCTCTACCACTGATCTATAGCCCCAGCCCTGGCTTCCTTTTTCTTTTCTTCTTTCTCTTTCTTTTTCTTTCTCAGCCTCAGGGACAGACCCTACAGCCTCACATACATGAGACAAGTACTTTAGGACAGAGAAACACCCCTAGACCTGATTGAACAAATTTAAACATGTTTGAAGCCATGCTGGTAAATAGTAAACTAAGTTGAAATGTTGAAAACTAATTGAAAGCAGGAGAGCTAATAATATGCCTAACTCCAGCCTGAAGGGCATAACTATTAATCATATAGACCCCTCAAGGAGCTGATGAAGGATGATAAGGAGTTCTGTTTGGAATATTTGTTTTTGAGACAAGGTCTTATGACTGGCCTGCAACACACTATTATAGGGCAGGCTGGCCTTGAATGTGTGGCTGTCCTTCTTCCTCTGCCTCTTGAGTGCTGGGATTTACAAGCACGAGTCACCACACCTTGCTTACCACTTGGTATTGTCCAGGGCTTGATTTTGTTAACTCCTAGCCATATTAGAACATGGATGGTGGCATCTCATTGAGGATTTGATTTGTGTTTCCCTGATAACTGACACCAGACATCTTTTGAGATTCCAGTGGCTGGCTCTCTCTCTCTCTTTCTGTGTGTATGTGTGTGTATTTGAAAGATGCCTACTCAAGTCCTCTGTGTAGTCTGGAATTTGTCTTTTTGCTGTCGAGTAGTGAGGATTATTCACATTTTCTGCATAGAAAGTCCTTATGAGACAAATGACTGACAAATATTTTCTCATCATGTAGGTTCTCTTTTCATTTTCCTTAATGTCTTTTGATGCAGAAAAGTTTTTAATTTGAGGTCAGAAACATGGGTCATTGTCTAAAGACAGTTTCCATGTAGGCCTGGTGACCCAGGTTTGATCCACAAAACCTATGTAAGTAAAGAAGAAGAGATCTGACTCCACAATGTTGTCCTCTGACCCTTCTACATGTGCACCGTAGCACACATACCCACATACATTACATACATACACACACAGAGAGAGAGAGAGAGAGAGAGAGAGAGAGAGAGAGAGAGAGAGAGAGAGAGAGAGAGAGAGAGAGATTAAAAGGGTTTTATGTTTGATCAATTTATCTCTCTTTTTTAATATTTTGTCCCTAAGTGTGTAGGGTTACAACTATGTACCACATCTGGCTTGCTTGTTTGACATGGGGTATCATTAGATACCCACCATAAATTTGTTATTATTATTAATTTGGAATTTTGAGACAGTCTCACTGTGTAGCTTTAACTGTTCTGAAACTAACTGTGTAGACCAGGCTGGCCTCCAAATCTCAGAGCTCTGGCTACCTCTGCTTTCAGAGTGCTGGAATTAATGTGCTCACCACTATGCCTGACTCCAGCTTGGATTTGAATTTGTGCTCTTCCTGCCTCAGCCTCCAAAATCCTGGGATTATAGCAAAGCATGGTGGCGTACACCTTTAGCCCCAGAACTCAGGAAGCAGAGACAGAGGCAAGTGTATCTCCATGAGTTCAAGTCCAGACTGGACTTGAACAATATCATGAGTTGAAGGCCAGCCCAGGCTACATAGTCTCAAAACCAAAACCAACCAAACCAAAACCAAAACCAAAAATTGAAACCACTCTTAGCACCACCACCAAAAGTCCTGGGATTATGTTTTCACCATACCTTATTCTTTTCATCATCGAGACACCTCAATTACTGGCTTGAAAACAAATGACCTTTGGTATTACTGCTTGACAGATGACTTACTTAGTTTACAGGAATGACAGTACCTGACAGACATTCACACGCCTGCTTTGGTCCACTCAGCAGGATTATGACTACCTAAAGTACTTAGGTATGAGTGATAATTGTCTTAAACAAAGGGGCGAAATGACAGTACTGAAGTTTCTCTGAGCCCTGTTTACCCTAGGAAGCTGAGATGGCTATGAAATCTCTCCCACCTTTTGTTCTCCAAGGGAAGATTAACCAGAGGCTTCACTCTCCCTTGGCACATTATTCCGGGATAAAATTCATCTTCATTCTCCCTTAAAGTACCCACAGGACTTCCAGATCACTCACTGTTAATCTGCCACTGCGACCATCCAGGCCCCCTTCCTGGTCTCTGAGATGGTTGAAGAAATAACTTCCCTAGCTATCCCCTGCATTTTCTCTTTCACACTACCGGCACACATGTTCAGGAGAGAGACCAGGCTCAACATATATATTTCTGAACACTTTGAGGAATGAGTATGCAGTTTAGTGATCAGGCAGTTGCTTCAAAAAATAAGCACACACATGCAAGGCCTTGACAGACAGAGCTCTACCTACCTCCTTAAATGCCTGGATGAGCTGTGACTCAGAACCATAATGCTCAGGCAACTGCATTTGCTAGTTTCTAATGTCCATTAAAGGTCAGGGACAGTCAGGTATCGTGGCTCATGCTTTTAATCCTAGTACTCAGGAGGCAGACGCAGGTGGATCTCTGAGTTCAAGGCCAGCCTGATGTACATAGGGAATTCTAGCACAGTCAGGGCTACACAGACAGACTGTATCTTTAAAAAAAAAAAAACCCTGAAAAATAAAAAGTGTCAGGGACACTGAGTCACGACATGAAGACTGAGGTAAGACATCAGGTGGCTCTCTCCCTGTGGCAAAGGCCCATGCCAACACTGTTCTATCACTTCAAAGATTCTGCAACAATCTTTTATAAATTTTGGGGGGCTGTCATTTATTGATAGTCATTTAGAGTATTCACTATATATCCCTTTTCTAAGTATTCTGAAACAGAGAATCTCAAATATGCCATTTTGTGTATGTACAAATATATATCAAAGACTTTTAATAGATGAATAATCCCTGGACCAAAGATTTCACTTGCAATTTAATTAAAATTGGCAAAACTACCTTGCATGGAGTCTATACTTATGAATACCATTTTAACAAACTTTTATGTATATAATACAACAGTAAGTGGGAAAATGGGGAAAAGTTAGCATTATAGACTTCTAGTGATGTTTTCCCACTTGGACCTTTTTAAAAAGACTTAGTCAAATGTCTGTTTTCTCTTTTAGTGTTAGCATACAGCCTAACATTCTTTGCTTTCGTTATAGCTATTTTGGAATCAGCTGAAAATACAGTTTGGCTCTGTTGGTATACAACAAAAATATCAGCCAATGTTAGCCTGTGCCAAGAACTGCAGTAAATGCTTTCAGTGGTGTCGCCTCAATTCTCACAACGGTCACGTGAGGTGGGGACTATTAGTATTTCTACTTTACAAATGAAGAAAGTAAAGCACAGAGAAATTAAGTAACTTGCCCAAGGTCACACAGCCAGGAAGTGGCTGAGCTCAAACTGAAACCGTGAAAACACTGTACGAAGATGTGATTGACATATAGAGAGCTGTACTATATATGTTTCATTGAATACATTTGCTGAGTTTTGAAATAAGCATACATTTGAAAAATAATTAGAATGAGTGCCGTAAGTCTCTAAAATTTCCTATCTTCATCTTTATTATTTATGATCAGAACACATAAGATCCATCCTCATAGCAAACTTTCCAAGTATACAGTCTGCTGTTGTTAACTATAGGTGTTTTGTGAGACACTAGATTTCCAAATGTCCATGAGTAGATAAATGTTTAAAGACAATTTAGTATACATATGGGAGCAGAGTGTAATTCAGGCTTTAATAAAGGAAACCCTGCCATTTGCAATAATATAGATGAACTTGTAGGACATTATACTTAGTAAAATGAACCAGACACTCAAGAACAACTACTATGACACCATTTATATCAGACAAATTCTGTGGCCCAAGTCTTAGCAGCACAGTAGCATGGTGGCTGCCAGGAGTCAGGTGGAGAAGGCAATGCGGAAATGCTTGAATCCACGTTTCAGTAGTCTGGATCTTTAGCCTACATGTATAGTCATCGTGATAAATAGTTTTGGTATCATTCTATCTCGGCTCTTGCTCATTTCCTTTCATGTGATTCTGACCTTTTTCCTTTGTGTCTACTCCCTTTGACCATTTTGGTCTGGTGAACGTAGGTCAAGTTCATTCATTTCCTATGATTTCCCAAAGATCTGGACTGTCCTTCTGATGAACATTTTTTTTTTGGTCTCTGTCCCCTTGGCCATTTTCTGCATGCCTGGAGCTTTTTGACTACTGAAATGGACAACTACTGATCTTTCAGCAGCAACTTATACCTCAAGGTTTCGCCTATTCCTCCCACCAAGGTTTTAATCACTTTAGCTTTCAGTAAGCTACTTGGATTTGAGATTAATGAGTTGTTGAAATTCTCCCCAAAGGCAGGTAAATGACCCAGGGCTAGATTTGCATAAACTTCCATGTGATCTTTGCCTCTATAAACCAAACTGAGCCACTGATCTAGAATCTTCATATTTAGAATTTATACAGGAATGTGTGACAAATGATTAGGTCAAGAAGGCCCTTCTTCTGAATACAAACAAATTCATTAAACATATGAGAAAACTACTGAAAATGTGACCACAAAATAAAATAGATGTGGCAGCAGCATAATTCTCTGCACTTTCCTCCTTTCTGTACCATTTGGTATGATAGGCAGTCGCTACTGAAGACAAATGAAGGCTTGAGAGAGTAGGAAGGAGGTAATACTTGCCTGAAATGGATCAAGAAAACTGACTCTGAATCCATTATAGTGAGAAGTGCCGGAAGGTCATTTTTAAAATTGGGCCATATTTCCCTTTGGATAATTATACCATCCAATACAAAAGTGTGAACAGTTCTAGTTCCTACCCGAGAGCTTAGATAGTTCATAAACAGAAGAGCTGCAGTGCTGAGTGGGTCCATGGACACTGCTCTAAGATGAACTTGGGCCAGGGAATGAATTGAGCAGACGAGTCATCGTGAACTGAAACTCACTAGTTGTTTTCACTCGGCACAGAAGGTCTTATTTTTCTGGCTCTAAGCTTCTTTTGGACATTTTCCTCAGATGGCAAATAGAATTTTCCTGCTCTAAAACATGTTTTTATTCATAAAATGTAGACTAGCAGATCCAAAGTATTTAGTTGGCTGGTGAAATTTTTTTCTATGTACTTTGCTTAAAAAAAAAAAAGAAGCAAAGAAGAACCCCCCACGGCTTCTAAATCCATTAAAGCCATTTCCTAGGATGTACCTCAAGTTTATCCTTGTTCACTCAGCAATGCCTACCTCTAATGCTCTTAGTTCAGCGGAGTCCAGGAGGCTGAAAGCACATATAACTAACTCTCGGTGAGAGAAGCAACAAGATGATACCAGATTCACTCTGGTGCGCGTACTAAAACACAAATGTACCGGTCCTCGCATTTGTGAAGCGAGTACAAACTGCAGCTCTCGCTCCAGCTCTCAGTTTTTATTTTACCTTATTATTTTAATGGCTTTTACATTTTATTACATTCCCTTATTTGCTGGGGAGGGGCTATGCGTGTGGATGTCACCGGATAACTTGTGAGTCAGTGCTCTCCCACGTGGGTGTTCAGGCTTCACAGCCAGTGCCTTTACTCACTAAGCCATCTCACTAGCCATCAGCTTTGATTTTAAACTCATTTAATGAACTCAACAACTCAGGGGCTTAGCTAGGAGCACTGGATAGAGGATTTAAACAACGTTTGGGTGTAATTTATGGAAATTGTGCCTGCTAGCCTTTCTAGTTAGAGAAAACACAAAAGCACCGGCAAAGCAGCTGTCCCAGGCGCGCTGCATATGCATTTGTACTTCTGCACCTGGTCCTGGCACACAAGATGGCTGTCTCAAGAGCCAAAGACTTTATGTGCTTGCACCCCCAACCTATGTAAGAGACCCAATTAAACTGACTGGAGTTTATATTAGGTGTGGATAGGAGGAAATGCCATTGTGTTCCCTGAACTTATCACAACTTCTGCTGAGTCAAGGGAGGAAGAAAAGGCCTTCAGACTTTCTGGCTTTGGTTGATGCAAATTTAGGGTAATTTCTGACATACAAGAAAAACATATGGATGCTCCTCATATATCCTTTTGCTCATAGGACTATTCTCTTCCTCAAAGTTTGGCCACGGATCATAAAGTTGTTTAAGACTTGGATTAGAAATATGTAGGGTCTTGTTATAGCTACACTGACTATGATACTAGCTAGATGGAACACAGGTTGAACATCCCTTATTCAAAATGCTTAGACCAGATGTGCTTCAGATTTAAGAGTTTTTCACATTTGAGGATATTTTAAAGACTACTAGTTAAGTATCCCTGATCCTAAAACTCTCAAATCCCAAAATGCTCTGAACCCTACAACTTTCCTTTTTATGATACTTGGTCTTGACTCAGATTTTTGTGCATGCTATGTAAACATACCACCAGTGAATATATATTTTTCAAGCCCAACTTAAAATTTATGATTGCTCTTTTCATAAGTTTTCTGAAAATAAGTAGCCAAATTCCAGAAGAATGTTCATAATATTGTAGCTACCTACTTACCATCTTTCATATACAAATAGTAACTTCCTAGCAAAAATGGCAATTAGTTCAATCTAACCGTTAAGGAATTCTCCCGAGTAGCCTCATATTTAAAGAGAGGCATCATGCTCTAGACAGACAGTCAAGGGCTTTGCCTGGTACTCAAATGGCTGATGGAACAAGGCTTGGAATCCTTTGGCTACTCCTAGAGAATAGACCACTAGTCCCCAGCAGTACTATGGCTCTGTCATGATAGCTCAGTCTCAGGCAGCAGGCCCAAGAGGGGGCAATCAAACTACAGGTAGGTGCTGAGGACTTGTTCCATGTTCTGGGGTTGTAGACAACACATGTCCTGCATCTTGCTCTTAAAATGTTGACAATGAAGTTGAATTGAGCTGAAAGACAATGTTTATTTATATACATACATACATGTATAGTTAATGAGTGTTCAACTATATGGAATAGACCATGCTTTCTCAGCCTCCCAGCATCCGGCCCTAACCTGGGAACTCCCTTCTAAGCGTCTCTGTGGACTTGTGGTCTCATGTATTCTCATTAGCTCTAACTGAAGTAAGGGAGGAAAAGGCTATTCCTCTTCTACAATTGAAAAACAAGATGATTTATGCCCCTGGGTGCTTAAAGAATAGGCTTAAGGTTGCAAAGTCTCAAGCAGGCCTATCCGCTTTTCCCTGTGCTCTCTGCGCACACATTTCCCACTGCCTGTTAAAGCCTCTTAAGCATGAGTCTGACAATGTGACCGCCCTGCTGAAAAGCTCCTCAGTGGGTCCTATAGTACAAGGTCTTTCATAATTTTGCCTAGGTTTATTATTTCTCAAGAAGGCCTCTGATCTCTCTGTTCCAAACTTTAGCCACACCATTTTTTTTGTTTCCTAAATATAACAGCATGCCTCTGAGCCTCTGTACATACACAGTCTGTTTTCTGAGAAGCCCCTGCTCATCCTTGAAGACCCAGCTGTGAACACATCCCAGAAGTTCCACATTCTTTTCCCAGATAGAAGAAGCTTATCTCCCCTATTGTGTGTACAAGGTCCAAGAATTTATTGGGCCATCTACCACAGCACTTCTCAAACCTGATTATGAGAATTACTTCCTGCCCCATCTCCCTGACTAGGACCATACACTGTTTGGATGAAGGACTGTGTCTACCTTCATTACCTACAACAGTCCTTGGGTGCTTGGAAGAGTCTGAAACAAATGGCTCTTACTTTCAAAGAATTTATCAGAACCAAAAATTTTAGGAAAAAAAATTATTTCTATTGTTTTCTTTGAATAAAGGAGAAAAAAAGCCTCCACTGTATAAATGTGACCCATCAGGAAAATGGTGGAACAGATCATTAAGAAATAGACTGGTCAGTACCCAGATTAGAAAATTTTAAGGGCTGTGACTCACTGCCCAAACGCCCACCCCTTACAACAAATAAGCAGAGAAACAAAGCATGGATTTTTGTAGAAGCTGGCCAATGATGTGCAATTCCCCTCTGTATACTGTGAATATGTTTTATTACCATGAGTTAGAAAAAGAAGCTGCTTCAGCCTATAGCAGGGCAGAATATAGCCAGGCTGGGAGAGATATATAGAGAGAGTAGGCGGAGTCAGAAAGATAACATGTAGCTGCTGAAGGAGAAGGACCTGGAACCTTTCTGTTAAGCCACAGCCTTGTGACAATACACAAAATAATAGAAATGGGTGAATTTAAGATGTAAGAGCTAGCTAGGAATATGCCTGAGTCATCGGCCAAACAGTGTTGTAATTAATATAGTTTCTGTGTGATTATTTGGCTTTGGACACTGGGGAAATGAAAGAGCAGTCTCCTACTACAAAATGGCGCCAGCAAGGGGGAACTACATCCACACAAACCTTTTTTATCTGAGTAAAAGTTAAACCTGCCATGTTGCACACTGCGCAGCCTGGAAGTATCTCTGTGTATGGCGGTGGGAATCCGCCATGCTTGCCTAGCAGACCCATGCTGAGCTGCTGGCTGGGTCTGGAGGGCCATGTCATAAACCCTTAAAATGAAAAAAAAAAGTGAAAGACAAGGACATGTTTAATTAAATAACACTAAAAATAAGTTAGCTATAGCAGTGTTGTTTGGTAGACACACTTAAAATGAAAATGATTTGAAGTTACCTGGGAAACAACAAGTAGATGCCACTCCGGTGAAACTTAATGCCGGAACCCAAAAGGTTCCAGTGAAGCAGTGTGGGCGGGCTGGTGCTAAGCTGAAAGACTTCCTTGACCCGCAGAGCAGCATGAACTCTTGGATGCCTGAACACAACAGCTTATTGCTGATCTCTGAAATCATCAGCTGCTTCACCTAAGCACTGCTGCCTGAATGCCATGGTCAGGCTTGCAGCTCGGAAAGCACCGCTTCCTGGTACATTAGTGTCTGCAGTGACAGGCGGAGGTAGATGAGGCTATGGCTATTAGTCACATCAACTTCCTGTGTTGATGATGAAGACACAAAAAAGTAGCACAGAGTCACGTGTGATGGCACACAGCTGTACTTCCAGCACTAAGGAAGCAGAAGCAGGAGGAACTTAAGTTCCAGGTCAACCAAAGCTATGGAGCAAGTTCAAGGCTAGCCTAAACCACAGAGCAAGTTGCTGCTTCAAAACAAAAAGATAAAAACCCCATCCCCCAGAGCTGGAGAGAGGGCTCCGATTCTTAGCACCTATGTTGGGTGGCTCACAATCACCTGTAATTCCAACTTGTCTCTGGCCTCAGGGGGTACCGCCCTCATGTGAATGCACACACATGCATACACATAGTTAAAAATAAAAACAAATCTTTAAAAACACCCAGTAAATAAATACAAAAGTATTCCAGAAGAAAATTTATGTGGAATTCCAACACAGAAAATTAAACAAATGGGCTCATGGCTCAGTTACTAAAGCATTTGCTCTGTAAGCAGGAGGACCTGAGTTTGGATCCGCAGGGCCCATGTAAATAGCTGGTCAACACAGCCTGTGACCATAATCCTAGCACTGGAAAGGCAGTGCTGGTTAGCCAGTCTGGCCAATCAGTGAGCTACAGGTTCAGTGAGAGACCCCTTTAAGGTCTCTGAGAGCAAGTAGAGAAAATACCTGACACTGGCTTCTGGCCTCCACACACATGGTAGCACATCTGTGCATACATAACGAACACACACACACACACACACACACACACGAGACAGAAAACAGCATTGGCAGTTAAAGGTAGGACTAGTGAGAAGTCCGTGGACACTTGGGGTCCAGAACTCTATTCAGCCGTCCCTTACTTTCTCCAACTGCTTGATGGCGGCACCTTCAAGGAATGCCTATAGCAGGTGCTGTGGGAAAGGTTTTGATACGTGGAACAGGGTAGAACAGGTAACTTGAAGCTATTTTTTGACTCTGAAATTGATATGACAATCCCCCTTCATTATAACCAGTCTGAAAAATCAGGATTTTATTCTACCCATAGAAGGGTTGGGAAGCACTTTTTTTAATTCTATACAGTTTGATGGCTTGAAATACATATACATTGTGACACAATCATCATAATTAATTTAATAACATGCCTATCACTTGAAGTAATTATCACTTATTTTGTGTGATGAGAACAATTAAGAAGTACTCTAAGAAAGTTACATATACAATAAATTATTAATTATAGTCAATGTGCTATGAATTAGATCTCAGAACTTGCTCATCTTGTAGAAACTGCAGCTTCTTGTCCCTTATCCAACAACTCCCTAAGCCCTTGGCAACCACATTCCACTTTCTGTTTCTGCCAGGTTGACTTAGACTCTAAGTGGTTTTTTGATGGCGCTGGGGATTGAGCTCAGAGCTTCATGTGTACTAGGCATGCACACTGCCAGTGAGCCTCACTAGCCCAGATTCTTGGATTTAAGTTAGATCATGTGACATTTGTCTTTTGTCTTTCTGTGTCTGGCTAATTTTACAAATTCACCCATGTTTGCTGCAGATGGCTGAGTTTCTCTCTTTTTATGGCTTACTTGTATTACACTGATATACAAATTTGAGGGGTAATTTTGAAGGCAAACTGGGGTTGCTTAACAGTGGGGCCTGGGGAACAAATGAACCACTCCCCTTACTCCCTTCCTCAACACACAAATCTGTATTAAGTGCACTCTGAGAATAATGATGGACAAACGAGACCAATGCCCTCTTCTCAAGGACCTCATCATATAGGAGAAATATGGAACAGATGGTAAATAGGTTACAAAAATAACAAGGAAACAGGACACTGATCAGAAAAATAATGCAGAAACATGGAAGAATAACAGGGCTTAGGCAGCTTGGTCAGGAAAAACTTCTCTGAGGAGGTGAAACCAGGACTAAGATGAGAAAAGTGAAAGAAACTAGCCGCTTTGACATGGAATAGGCTCTTAGTCAGCGGAACTGGGCCTGCAGGAGCTCGGAGGCTCTTGAACCTTCCTGGTCTGCGTAGGTGGCTGAAGACAGCCAGTGCAGCTTGGGAAATGAAGGTGAGCAGAGCAGTACAAGAGGTGTGCAGGACCAAATCAATGGGGCTTGGAGGCAGCAAGGAGTCTGGACTCCCCAGGGAGATGCAAAGGCTTTGGAAGGCTTTGTGAGGAGCAAGGGGAAGCTCTGAAGGAAGCTGACCATGGAACACAGGGTTACTGTCTAAATTCTCAGTACAGGGCAGAATGAACTGAAGTGCGCCAGGAAGAACTAGGGGAGGCAGAGAATTCTCGGAACTACTGCCGAGAAAGGGTGAGGAGTTTCCCTGAGGATAGAAAGCCAAAGAAACTGCCAGAGGGAGGCTTTCTCCATATTACTTGGAGTTGCCAGCTTTGCCGGTTTACCCCTGCTGTCGCAGTCACTGAGAGCTCAGGCTGAGCCTTCTGACTGAAGGTCCTTTTCACTCAATTAATTGCTCCTAATTGCGCCCAGGAAGAGATGGCAAAAGGCAGGATCGTTTCCTTTCTACAGAGTGCCTCCGTATTTCTGTGCCAGAGCCTACCTGTATACTCATGGGCTACTTGGCCACACTCAGCAACCCCAGTCAGTTTTCTCAAACCACAGCCTTAAATGCAGCTGCCTATTTCCCCCAGCTCCAAAGCTAAAATGGCCACGTGACACTGGAAAGAAAACAAATACTTAACTGGAGGCGCACCGTCAAACTGTTAGGGCTCCCTCCTGGGTATGCCTTCAAGGAGGCTCAGGAATTCTTTGACCTCTCTCAAAATGCTTTTCTCATCCTGTACAGGGCCTATTATAAACTTACCAAGACCCAAGGCACCCCCCCTCCCCCCGCTCAAAATTTCATCACATCTAGAAAAAAAATCCAAAGCACGGCCATGATCTACAAGTCCTTGCACGGTGACTCTTAGCAATTTCCCTAGCCTCTTATACCACTCACTGTCCCTGATACTTACTCCAGCTACACTGGCCTTTTTGGTCTTACAAATGTTAAGGGGATGGTGCTGTGCAACTAACTTCTACATTTGCTGCTGAGAAACTCCCAAGAACTCTCTGAAGTGGCTGGACCATTTCACAGTCCCGCTGCTCGCAGTTCACGGTTGTCCCAACTTCTCTATGTCTTCACCTACACTTGTCATTATTATGTCTTTGAATCTAACATCCCAATGTGTGTGAAGAGGGATCTCACTGTCATTTTAATTTGCATTTGCTTAATGACTAATGATGTTGAACATCTCTTCAAGTGTTTATTGGCCATTTATGTCTTTTCCTTGAAAAAAAGTTTATGGGCCTGGAGAGATGGCTCAATAGTTAAGAACACTGACTGCTCTTCCAGAAGTCCTGAGTTCAATTCCCAGCAATGACATGACGGCTCATAACCATCTGTAATGAGATCTGGTGCCCTCTTCTGGCCTTCAGGCACACACATGCAGACTGTGTACATGAGAAATAAATCAATCTTAAAAAAAGGAAAAAAAGCTTATTCAAATCCTTACCTATATTTTGTTTTTATTTTTTGGAGATTGCCCTTGAATTCAAAATCCTCCTACCGGCCTCCAAAGTGCTGGAATTACTAGTGTTCACCACAAACTGCACTTGGCTTGTGCCCATATTTGAATTGTGTGGGGTTTTGTTGTCTTTTAATCAAAACTTTATCATTTATTGTAGAAAATTAATTATAAATGTGAAGGTACATTTCTGGATTTTTTTTTCTTTTCCAGTATTGTGGTTTGAACCTAGGGCCTCATACATGTTAGGCAAATGCTCTAACTTATTTCTGGATTCTTAATTCTAAATTCCAGCCAGTAGACAAGCAGAGAAGCACACAATTCTTAATTCCATATCATCAGTTTGCATTTTTGTTCTTAGGCCAGCACCAATCCTTCAAACTTGTTCTTTTCCAAGAATGCCTTACTGTCGTAGGTGTTGATACTCCAAATGAATTTTAAAACCAGTTTGTCAATTTGTTCAAAAAGCCAGCTGGTGAGGTATGGTGGCACACACCTGTACTCCCGACACTTGGAGGCCAGAGAATTAGTTAAAGTCAGCTTCAGTTATATATTGAGTTCAGGGCTAGACTGGGCTACATGTGGGCTTGTCCAAAACAGAGAACTAGAATTGTAATAGGATTCATGCTGAATTGGAGAAATACTATTGAGGACCATAAAATTCAGTAATATGAATTGCATAATGATTTTTAATAAATTTACTAAGCTGTGCAATCCTCTTTATAAACTAGATTTAGAACATCTCCAGCTCTCCAGTAAGATCCCTCATGCCTATTAACAGCTAATCTCTAGTCCTATTTCCAGTCTCGGAAAATCCCCACTCTACTTTCTTTCTCTATAGGATTTGTCTTTCTGTACATTTCCTATAAATACCATTATAGACTATCTGATTTTTCTTAACTGATCTTTTTCTTCCTAGCATAATTTTTTTCAAGACAGGGTTTTTCTGTGTAACCAGCCCTGACTGTCCTGAAACTTGCTCCATAGACCAGGCTGGCCTCGAACTTACAGAGAGCCACCTCCCTATACCCCCCAAGTGTTGGGATTAAAGGCATGTGCCACCACCGCCTGGCACAAATTTTTTTTTAAAAAATTATGAGTATTTTATAGAATAGTTTTAGACTTACAAAACAGAAGAAAACAAACAAAAGTCCCAAGCAGATAGAATAGGGTTGCCATATACACCTCTTTCCCCTGGGAGACTACGGTATTCCTCACATCTTTCATTAGCATGGTGCATTTATTGCAATATTGACACTATTACTAATTAAAGCCCATAGTTTACATTAGGGTTCACGCCTAGTATCACACGTTCTTTAATTTTTCACAAATGTACGACGCCATATGTTTACTGACACAGAGTCATATAGAATAGTTGCACTGCTCTAGAAAGCCTTGGTGTACCATCTGCTCACCCCTCCTCTCCTCTCCCACCTTCTCCTCTGAGTCCTTGGCAACCGCTAATCTTTTTAACAGTCTTTATAGTTTTGCCTTTCCTAGAATGTCAGAGAGTGGGAATCATACCAAATATAGCTGTTTCAGGTAGTGTTCATTTACTTAACAGTGTGTATTTAAGATTTTGCTGTGTTTTTTCATGGCTTAATAGTTCATTTTAAATTGCTGAATATTTCCCGTTGGATGGACATAACACAGTGTGTTTACCTACTCCGCTATTCATGGGCCGCCCTTAGACTCACAATGATTGGATTACCTCTGCCTCCTAAGTGCTAGGATTACAGGTGTGTGCTAAGATTCATTTATTTTTATGTTATGAGTATGAATACTTTGTCTACATGTCTGTATGTGCACCAAGTGTGTACCTGGTACCCAAAGAGGCCAGAAGAGGTTGTGA
This sequence comes from Alexandromys fortis, assembly GCF_014885135.2. Lineage (NCBI taxonomy): Eukaryota > Metazoa > Chordata > Mammalia > Rodentia > Cricetidae > Alexandromys > Alexandromys fortis. Next base: position 716,307 of record NW_026068200.1, read on the forward strand.
GATTTCCTGCAGCTGGAGTGGCAGATGTTTGTGAACTGCCATGTTGGTGCTGGAAACCAAAGCCAGGTCTTCTGCAAGAGCAGTTAGTGCTCTTAACCATTGAGCTACCTCTCTAGCCCCTAGATTTAGGCGATTGTAATTAAAGCTGCTCTAATATTTTGGGGTAGGTTTTATATAGATGCAAGTTTTCAACTCATCTGTAAATACGTAAGAGTGTATCTGCTCATCTTCCTCAATGGTGTTGACATTTATTCATGTGTATATATCAGTGTTTCATCAGTTTTAATCCCTGAGCAGCACTGCGCCGTACAAACTGCCCCTTGTTTCTGTGCTAGTTAACAGACATAGGACTCCTCCAGTTTTCTGACTGCAGTGAAGAGAACTGCTATGGACATGTGTGTGTGAATCTTTGTGAACATGTCCATTTGGATTCTGATTGAGAGAATTTCCTAGGAGAGGAATGCTGGGACAGATGACACATTTATATGTACCTTCTTTAAAAAAAAAAAAACCACCAAACTGTTTTCCAACGTCTATACCATTGTAGATTCCTACCAGCAATGAATGATATGATAACGTTGCTCAGCATCCTCACCAACTTCTATAGTATAACTTTTTTTTTTTTAAATCACAGCCATTCTAGTGAACAAGAAATGGAATACCATGGTGGATTTGATCTGTATTTTCCTAAATGCTAATGACATGGAACATCTCATGGATTTTATTAACCAATCATGTATTTTATTTAGTGAAATAGCTGCTCAAATATTTCTCTCATTTTTAAATTAGGATATCTTTTAATAACTGAGTTGCGATAGTTCTCTGTATATTCTAGGCATGAGACATCTACGGTTTGTAGATATTTTCCCATAATCGGTGGCTCATCTTTTCATCTTCAGAATGATGCATTTTGAAGTACAAGATTTTAATTCTGATAAAGTTCAATTCATCAGATTTTATAGATCATACTTTTGTTACTAGCCCTTAGAAGTTTGTCCAACTAATGTCTCAATGGTTGTTTCCTATACTTTATTTTAAAAGTTTTAGCACAGACTTTTAATCCCAGTACCCAGGAGGCAGAGGCAGGTAGATCTTTGTGAGTTTGATGCCAGCTTGGTCTACATAGAGTTCCAGACCAGCCAGGGCTACATAGCAAGATCCTTTCTCCAAAAAATAAAAAAAAAGTTTTATAGGTTTAGTTCTTGTGTTTAGGTTTTGTTCATTTTTCATAGTTTGAGGTGAACATCTAATTTCATCTATTTCGCAGTTCTCTCAGTACATCTGTAATCTCTTAGCACACATTTTCCTGGACTTTAACAATAACTCTGAAAAAATAGTTTTATTTTTTAAATGACCAAATCTAGAGAAAAGGTAAGAGAAAGAACCACAACCAGCCATGTATACCTTCTTGCATTCACTAATTGCTACTAATTCCCATCCGTGCTCCCTGGTTTTACAGAATTATTTGAAATCCACAAATATAGTACACTTTAGTACTTTATCATACACCTCTTTGGAAAAAGGATTAGCACACCTAAGACAATAAACATTCATTCAATAATACTATATTTTCTATATCTCCTCCAGTGTGCTAAAGTATTTTTCTATATTAGTGGTCTATGATTTTCCACACAATTTGGAACCATTTCAAAGTTGACAACTGTATTTGATTAGTGCTCACTGTTTCTAAAATCCAGAACCTCTGGGCAGTTAAGAGTACCAGTTGCTCTTGCAGAGGACCTGGGTTTTGTTCCCAGTACTGACATGGCATGCCACTACCATCTATAACTCCAGTTCCAGTGGATCTGATACTCTCTTCTAACCTCTAAGGGATTCAGGCATGCACGTGGTACACACAAACACACACACACACACACACACAAAACACCTACACACATAAAATAATATCAAACCCAGGACCCTCCCTCAAACCCCTTTTGCCTTTCAGGACAGTAGCTTTGGGTAGTGCATCCCAACTGCATACTAAATGTTGCAAACTTGCACTTTCTCTACTTCTTTCTTCATACTTAGATTCAGGGTAGAAATTTTGGGGACGGATATTTTCTGTAACTTGAAGGGTCCTGTTTGTTGTTGTTTTTTTTTTTTTTTTTTGCCCCGCCTGGTACCCCTCAACTGTTTATCCCTAAAGAAAATCACACATAGGTCTCCATAAATTATAAGCTGATTGGCCCATTAGCGCTAGCCTCTCACTGGCTAACTCTCATATCTTGATTAACCCATTTTTCTGATCTATGTTAGCCATGTTGCTCAGTACCTTTTTCAGTGGAGCAAATCACATCCTGCTGCTTCGGTGGTCTGGGCAGGAGTGGGAGGAGTCAACTTCCTCCTTCCCAGAATTCTCCTGTTCTCATTACATCATTGCTACTTCCTGTCTGGTTTTCCCACCTATATTTCCTGCCTGGCCAATCAGCGTTTATTTATAACATGATTGACAGAATACAGACAATTTTCCCACACTAATTTTCTACGTGGTGCTGTGTGCTTCCTGTTACATCACACCAGGAGGCATGATGTCAGCTGGCCTGCTATTGACAACACTGGGTTGAATCATTTGTATGGCCCACTGAGGGATGCTATCCTCATTGTAAATGTGCATTTCCTCTCTGTAATTAGTATGGAATCCATGGGGTGATTATTTGAGACTGTGTGAATCTCCTGTTTCTAAAGAACTTTTTGCTCAACGGCTTTACATCCACTCAACGATCTTTGCCGGAATCAATCATTATACAGGGGGAGATCTGCAAAATAGTGATTTTCTATCCTATCGTCATTACACATTTATTAGCCCTCCTTCCCTTTCTTCAGAATATCACTATCGACACAAATAAAAAAACTACTGTAATTGATTTTCTATCAATACAATCCATTTCCATCTATTGATTTACATGATTCTTACACACACACATATATATATACATACATGCATACACTTTCTAGGTTGGTCAACAGTAAAGTCCTAAAAGTAACGTGTGAAAGCAGCAGTGAGCATCATTAGTGTCTGGACTGTGGTAATGACATGCCATTCCCTACTGAGGGGAACCAGGGCTCTTGAGAGAAATGGCTAGGTCCAGGGCTAGAGAGCTGTGGCAACCATACTCACCTCAAGAAAAGATGCAAAAACAAAACCCAAAAAGCAGAAGGTTGGCATCAAACACACAGGAGCTGGCTTGATGGGGCTCTCCTTGGCCAAATCTGCCACACTTCGAACGGTAAAATGTGCTTTGAATATGCCTCGGATTTCTTTATGTTCCTCTTCTTTCCTCTCCTGTTTTTCCCTCTCCCCCTCCTTTTCTCCCTCTCTCTATTTCCTCATCATTTATTTGCCCCTCGGTCTGTTCTTCGTATACTCCTGAAAATGAACTAGAAATCTGACAGCCAAATCCAAGAGACCACCCCCAAGTCCTCAACACACTAACCTCACTGTCGCTCATAACCACTGCCCTTCCAGTCTTCTCATCTGACCCAGGATGAATCTACATCTGACTTCACTGTGAAGCCAGGACAAGCAGGAAAGGAACCAAAAGCTAATGGGAGAGGGGAATCTGGTTTGGAGAATGGCTGGTGTGTGTGTGTGTGTGGGGGGCACATTTTATCCATCTTGGTGATCTTAAGGTTCAGTGGGTGGAGACCAGTAGGTACACATCGATGTGGCTTACACTCTCTGGCACCTACAGAAAGCCATTACACTCCTTAGAGCCTCAGGTTTCAGATACATCCAGACAGATTTATAATAAGACTGATGGTCTGAGTTCAATCCCAAAACACACACAGAAGTAGAGATTTGCAAAATAGTGATTTTTTTTGCATGTGCATACACCATATACATGCACACAAAAAATGTAAATTTAAAGAAAATTAAAAACAATATTCTGTATTTATACACTGTGAACTAAAAAGCTTATTCAAGAGTTAAAAGAAAAAAGCTTATTTCATATCTCTATTTCGTATGTGTTTTTTATTTTATATATTTTGGAGCAGAGTTCATATAGCAGTGGACGGCCTTCAGTTCTGGTCCTTCAGCCTCTGCTTCCCAGATTCTTCTTCCAGGTACAGGCAGGCACTATCACAACCAGTTTCTGTTTGGTATCCCCCCCCCCATGCAAATTCAACTACTCTTGATTGGGGATTGCCCACAAGCAACTCCCCATTTCCTCCCTTCTGTGTGCTACAAGATACCAATACCTCGCATTCCACTTGCTGGTTTCTGATCTCTCCTGCAACTGTCCTGCTGGTTCCACTGTTCTTAACCTCGCCAGTGCTGGGCAGCTTTATCTTCCCCTCGCTTGATTAGCATTTGGCACCAGCCAACATATATGAATTCTTTCTTTTGTTTGAAACAGAGTTAATGCCATTGGTGTGCCAGGACTGGCTGATGGCTGGTTGCTAAATATTAAAGAATTTCTGCAAGTTCTTGGGAGTATTTAAAACACCCAAATTGGCAACTATTCTAAATTGGAGCTTTATCTTTCTCTGAAAGCTCCGTTGTCATCATAGTACTTGTTACTGTTTCTGTACAGCAACACACGCTCAGGAGAAAATATTCAGCCATTCAGACTTCTAACAAGAAACACAGTTATCTGAAATCCCACCACCAGGATGACAAACAAGCAAAAAGTGTTTGCTAGGAAGCTATTGTATAACCCTTCCATGCTATGTCCAGACGGTAGTCCCTCCCTAAGTTCAGAGCAGTGGCATCACGTTAATGTCTGTATAGAACACTGCTGTATTTATCAGCTCTAAGCAATTCTATTGTTAAATACCACAGATTGCTCTTGCTATCATGATGCTGAAGACAATGTCATTACATGCCTCTAAAAACACATTTGTATCATCTTCTGTATCCTCGAGGTTTATTAATTCTCAGAAGATTGAAATCTAATAGACTTTCTTAGTTTTCATTCTGATACATATTGCTAAACTGTCCTTTGGGAAGTCCAAAAAATTTACGTTCCCATCTGCACCGATGACATAACACTGTGGCAGGCCAGGAACATGTGGTTGATGTTCACGTCTTTGACTGTTAGGGAAACTGCCCCTCTTTTCGTAGTTACAGGCCATGCACAGGCCTTTGAATAGCTGCCTTTCCTTCCCATCCTTAGCCTGCTTGGTAAATATGGAAGACCTTAGTCTCTTTGTTTATCAGTCTCTTTCCTTAGAAGCCCTACACTGCTACATCCCGACACTCTGTAGCGCTGCAACCCATGCTCAGCTTTCCACAGCTTTGTGACCTACTTGCCCCTTAGCTGCCTGACTCACTTTCCAGTGAGCTCGCCTACTCTTCTGATCTTAATTAAAATTAAACCTATAACAACATTAATAGTCTTGATGATAATGGTGCTATTAGTAATCTACCGCCATTTGCTGAGCATTCACTGTCAGGATTATGGGAAATAGGCCAATTGTTCCTTCAGTTAGCCCACAAGGAGGTGCTATCATGAATTTCTTCTACATGACGAAAGGAGGCAGGAAGGTTGGAACAACTCACTCGAGGTCATGACATTAGTGTTTAAGAGCTGAAACTCAAGTTCTAGATCCTATGACTGCACGCAGCATGCCATCTCTTCCACAGTCAGCAAAACATGGCTCACAGGCCAAATCCAGCCTATCACATATTTCTGCAAATGCCATTTTTTAAGCTTTTGAGACAGGGTCTCACCATGTGGCTCTGACTGGTCTGGAGCTTGCTGGACACCAATCTTGCCTAGAATTCCAGAGATCTGCCTGCCTCTGCCTCCCAGGTGCTAAGATTAAAGCCATGTGCCACCATGGCAAGCTCTGCAAATAACGTTTTATTGGAATACCGATGTCTTATGGACTACAAAGCCTAAAACACTAACTGGACAGTTTTAGGAAAGGACTTTGTCTACCTCTGATGTGTATAGAGACCTTTCCCAATAGCTGCATCTGTGGCACTGACCTATGATCCACCTCCTCCATTTACTAAGTAAATATTTCCAGCCAGATCTGTTTGGTTTGGTTTAGAGTGGGGATCTTGAGCATGCCAGGCAAATGTCCCGTCACTGACCTGTATTCCTGCCTCCACTCCTTTCATGTTCGTACACTCAAAAGCGGACTTGAAGGCAGCAGCCCCTGTCATTCTTTATCTCGCACCCTATGTTCTAGCCTTGGGATGTGGCTTTCCCACCCACGGCAGCTGGCATTACTTTTGCCCATTAAGCCCAGATGAGGCCTTGAATTCTTTCATAATACAGCCTTTTTGAAGGCCTGGCCTGACGCTGGCGGAGAAGACACTATGGAGCTGGCGTCAAGGCTGTTTAGGAGATAGAAGCAGCAGAATGTGCAGAGAATGGAGGCCTGTGCGTCTACATTTCAGCGAGTTTCATCATTCATTTCACCTGCAGCCAGCTACTACCGGGCACGCGGATGTGTACTGATCCACAGTCTCGTCCCTGTAGCTGGGCCACACTGAGCTTTTCAGCAGCCATTTCAAAACCCTACATTCCTTTATGCGAGTCTGCACCCTCTTCTGCCCACCCGCTCCACTTTCCGTGTCTGACAACAGCTCAGATGTCACTACCATAAAGCCTTCCCCCACACCTCCATGTGAAGTAGCTGTTTCCTCCATGGGCCCTGCCGGCTCTGCGCTCTCACACTTCCTATATTTATCTTCTCATACGTTTGTCTGTCTGCCCCATGAGGTGAGAGCTTCTTAGGAACAGGCTACGTGCCTTATTTCTCTTTGCATCCCTGGTGTCCAGAAGTGCCCAGGACAGCTGGCTGCCATTCTGATACTCAAAGCACAGATACATTTATCGCAGTTAGCATGATTGGCCCAGACAGATACTTGGTATATTCCGGACTTGAACACCTCTGTGCCTTCTCCTACCACTGCGGGGCCGGTTTGCCTTGCGCACTGCTGTCAGAAGCTTCTTGAGTCTGATCTTGGCCTCTCACATTAGCCCTAATCTTAGTTTTCACTCTCAACAAATATCTTCAGAAGGTTGGTTGTGTTCTAAACTCTGCAACGAAGTCCCTGTTCTCCCGGATCCTGTGTATGTTGTAGGAGGGGGAAGTGGGTCCATCTGACTGGACTATTTCTGTGTAGCCAAATGTCACCCTTGAAAACGCTATCTCCACATCTATTAGAATTTATCAATCTACTAATCTCCCAATCTAAACCACCACAATATGGCACCAAAGGCCTCCCTGGGACAACCTGTCAAGTTTCATCTTCTGTCTCTGGGGCAGTAGTAATACTGAAAAGGCCCCCACTGTGGTTTTTTCCTTCCTCTCTGTTGTGACTTTTGCTGTCCCCTTTGTGTAGAATGACCTGCCCTCTCTACTCCATAGTGAGGTTGTGTTTCTTGAAGACTCCACTGAGACTGTTCTTGCTCTGGAAAACCTCCCTCTTTGCACCTGGGTTAGGCCACTTCAGCAGTCTGCACGCAGCCCTCACGGTACTCCGGCCTTACCTCTGCACACAGTCCTCATAGTACTCCAGCCTTATCTCTGCAGCCCTCACGGTACTCCGGCCTTACCTCTGCAGCCCTCACGGTACTCCAGCCTTCTCTCTGCAGCCCTCACAGTACTCCAGCCTTACCTCTGCACGCAGCCCTCACGGTACTCCGGCCTTACCTCTGCACACAGTCCTCATAGTACTCCAGCCTTACTTCTGCAGCCCTCACGGTACTCCGGCCTTACCTCTGCAGCCTCTGTTTACTCCCAGGCCATGCTCTTGAAGAGCAAACACAGTCCCTTGCATCTCTGTATGTGAGGGCCTCAGAAACTCCCACCAGTGGCCAATGCATGCTAGGCACTCAGCGCTATTGGGCTGCTGTTTCCACGTCATGTCCCTTCCTGCTCTATTGCTCTGCACTCTGTTTCCGCCACCTCTCTGCTGCATTATGGTTTAGTTCACAAGTTTCCCCCTCCAGAGGCTCAATGAATGCTTGTCCCTTATGTGGTGTGCTATTTGGAGAGGTTTTGAAAACTTTAAGGTCTGGCTAGCAGAAGTAAATCACCAGAGGAATTTCCTTGGTGTTGTACCTTGTCCTGGACCCCTCTCTGCTTCCTGTCTTCCATTAAGTGTGTAGCCTCTGTCACATTTCCATTGCCGTGACACTTTGCCTCACCACAAGTCCATGATTAATAAAGCGAGGACTGTGGATTGACCCCTCTGAAACTGTGAGCCAAAATAACTCTCGTTTTAAGTTAGTTGTTTGACCACTTCTGTCAGAGCAACAAATAGTTCTATCAAATGGGTAACAGACGCCACAAACAACAAGGCCCTCATTGTCACCTTTACAACATGCTTTTCCTCCTGTATTCTTACCATTACTTTTCAAGCCAGCAACCTGAGTGTAGTTTGGACTGCCTGCCTTCTTGAGTCTGCTGCACCAGGGCTCCCTCTAGCCTCTCCTCCCTATTTCCTCATTACTGCCCCCTGGCAGACTGTACCAGTCTTCCTGCCCCTGGGCTCCCCACCCCTGGATTTCATCCTCCACACTCCTGCCAGAGTTATTTTTGTCAGAGAAACATCTGATTGTGTCACTTCCCCCACTTAATGATCTTCTCTGGCTTCCCACTGCCTTCAGGAGAAGTCCAAACACTTTAATGCAGTACACAAAGCCCTTGGGGAGCCAGCCCTCCCCTGAGTTTCCAGCTGTATCTCGTGCCGCTGACCCAGACATACTAAACTCTTGATGCAGGTCCTGTTTTCTTGTATCTCCCTGCCTTTGGATGTCTACTGCCCTTAAAAAAAAAAACCCCTTTCCTTTTGCATCTGCCTGAAAAAGGCCTCTTTGCCCCTTAAGACTCAGTCCAAGCACCGTGACACTGGGAGAACTTCCAAAAATTCACACAGATCCCACAGCTGCAGCCGAGACTCAAGTGCCTTTCTGTCTGTGCTTCCCTTGGACCATCTCCCCATGGTGACCATCACATTATGATAGCATGTTAGTTTATGTTTCAGTCTTTGCCAGCCAACCAGGAGCTTCTGGCAGTGAAAGATAGCCTAACCAACATGCCCTATATGTATTCTAGTATCTGGCATCACTGTCTGGAACATAAACACAGCAACTTAATATTTTTTATAATGTAAATGTATGCCTCTTTGACTTGACAAATGTTGATCACTGCCTAGCAGCCTATGCCTGGTAACAATCCCAGGTCACTAATAGATCGCCCAGGACATTGTAGGTATTCAATAAATACTGAATGACTGACTGAAGCCAAGCAAAGGCAGCTCCTTCATGACCTCTTAGCCTTGGTTAGAGCTGCTTGGCATTACTGCTGGCTACCACTAGGCATCCCCTCCCTCTCCCAGAACACTGGTGCAATACACTATCTACATGACCATCCCTCTTCTAGACTGGGATGCTCTTGATGATGGAATTTTGTCTGCTTGACTCTCTTTAAAATCACGAACACAGTGGCCACTACACAAAGGATGTTCAGGAAGCATTCACTGAACGAATAAATGGATGAATGAAAAGTCTTACGGGGTCTCTAGAAACATGTGCATTACACTTTTGCTAAAAGCACACTAGGAAGACCAGTGGCAATATTTTAGTTCAGCAGAAGAAATGTTTTCTTAACTTTGAAAGTGACTTGAACATCAAGTGGGTTGTTGTGGGGTGCGGGTGGGGGAGGGGCAAGCTCCTGGTGATGTGGTAACTAAGAAGTTGTTGGGAGAGCACTTGGCAGTGACATAAAGCAGGGTGTTTCAACAGCAGATAGGGTTATGGTCGGAAGTTGTCATGGTGATAGTAGGGGACAGGTGGGCTTCCTTCTAAATGGAACAGTCATCAATCCCTGCAGTGGTACCTGTGCCCTGGACTACTGCTTTGCCATCTTCCACCATTCTCGGCCAGCCTAGGCTCACTTGGTTGCTCCTGCCTCACAACCGTCCCTTGAGTGGGATGATGCGTGGCACACAGCAGGAGCAGAGCGGCTGTCTGATTACCTGGATCTGATTAGTCATACCAAACCTCGCTCCTCATGTTCACGGACAAGCTTTGGCTTATCCTATTCATTAATGATTCATATGGTAGCCCTCATACACAGCAGGCAAGGTCACAAACAAGGCACTTAGAAAGGAAAACCAACATGGGCCTTGTGTTCCAGGACTTTACAGTGTAGCAGGACAGTGACGCTGTGAATACAGAAAGGATAGCACAGGTCGAGCACAGGCCTGTAAATACCCACGGAAGGCTAAACAGCTATGCACGGTTCTAGGGTTAGCATGTGGTCAGCAAGCACTCTTCCACTATCCCCCAGCACAGGTGTCCATATCTCCATCCCTGGACTCTATTTTAGTGTGACGCATGTGGCAAGAACTCTGTGTGTGATTATGTTAACGGTCTTGAGATGGGGAGATTATTTTGCATTATCCAGGTGGGTCCTAAATTCAATCAAAAGCATCGTTAAGGAGGAAGGCAGAGGGGGATTCAACATGGGACAGAAGCGGAGTGAGAGAACTAAGCAAAGAGGCTGCATTGGCGGCACTGGTGATGGGGAAAGAGGCTGGGGAAAAGAATAGCTCGAGTACCTAGCACAGGCAGGGAAGCAGGCTTTTCCCCAGACCCAGAGAGGAGTCAGACACTGGGCTCCAAACCTGTGTGAGGATAAGTTCGGTGGCTTTCAGCCAGGACCCTGGCCATGATTTGTTAAAGCAGTGATGGGAAACTAATATTCAAGAAACATTTTTGAATGGTTGATATTCTTTTACAGTTCCATAAAAGAGATAAAGACACAGAAATTCCCTACAGAGTGGAAAAAGCCTAAAAGCCTTGAAAACGCTCCAAGGAGCCTTGGCTCATTTTCCCCTTGCTTCGCTTTCTCCCTGACTTGGGCCACCTTGGGGAGTGGCAATGCCATTTACCGCCTGTCCAAGGCGTGTTGAGAGCTGTTAGTCTCCTGTTGTCACACTGGAACTCTATATGGGGACATAGCCAGGGCTGTCAATCGCTGAAGTGCAGTCCCCTGCGGCCTTCCTGCTGTCATACAGGAGGAGAGAGGGCCTCCTCGCCGAATTCTGACAGCAGTTAGAGGCTGCGTTAAACTGTAGTCCTTTACTGTCTATTGCTTTGTGTTCTTTTATAATCATAGCATATGTTGGAGTCTTAGCGCCAATCTCTTAAAATCTTTAATGGTAGTGGATATTATGTCTCTGAATTTTTCAGGATACTAGACATTCCCAGAGTAGTTCAGAGCCAGGTGGTAGTGGCACACACCTTTAATCCTAGCACTCAGGAGGCAGAGGCAGAAGCAGGCAGATCTCTGTGACTTTGAGGCCAGCCTCGTCTACAGAGTGAGTTCCAGGACAGCCAGGGCTACACAGAGAAACCCTGTCTAGAAAAACCAACCGGCTAACCAACCAACCAAACATCAGCCATCTGGGTAGGGGAAGGCAAGGAGTGTTTCCTTGTGCTTCCTCTTCAGGCCATAAACAGCTAGGTGAACCTGTCTGTCTAGCTCTACCGATTACTGACTGGGATATTACCACGGTCATGCTCATATTTGATACAGTCAATGAACACAGAACAATGAGAATATGTGCTTTCTACCTTCTACTTTCAATGGCCAAAGACTACTAAAAACTTAAGAAATTGTATAGTAGACAACATATATTGAACATGTATGTATATGTGTCTATACACATATATAAGCAAAAATAGACCACAACAGTGTCAAAGTCTTAGAAAGTAGCTCAGTGGTAGTGTACTTGCCTGGAATGTGGGTTTCATCCTCAGCACTGGGGAAAAGGAAGCAAAAATAATTAATTCTGCTACAGAGTAGGAGGAATACCAAGAACACCACGAAGGTGACAGTTAAACTGTTCCTCAAAGGAGAAGCAGCTTTCCAGGAGAAGAGGTGTGGTGGGTATTCTAGAAAAGCGTGGGAAAGCTCGGGAGTTGTAAAAGGAAGAATGAGTGAGGGCAGGGAAGGGCTGGGGGCTTGGTGGGGAGGAGTAAGTCTAGGCTGTGAGGCTGAGCGCAGGAGTGTCTGGACTTGTACGTTATATGCAAAAGGCAACTGATATGCCTAGTTTATATATAATACATGCGAAGTACACCTCCACACTGAAAATCTGCAATGCAAAGAGGATGTGTTTGTTACGGAATTATTACACAAAGAACTAAAAATGGGGTCTGGAAAGATGGCTCAGTGGTTAAGAGCACTGACTGCTCCTCCAAGGGAAATGGGTTCATTCCCAGCACCCACATAGCAGCTCACAACTGTCGGTAACTCCAGGATCCAACACCCTCTTACAGGCAACATACAGGCAAAACACCAATAAGGAACTAAAAAACAATGATCAATATTAGTTTGGAAGGGATGGTGTGTAAAAATAAATATGTGTACACACACATACACACACACAAACACACACACACACACACACTAGTTTCAGTTTGGTTTTTCAAGACAGGGTTTCTCTATGTAGCCTTGGCTGTCCTGGAACTCACTTTGTAGACCAGGCTGGCCTTGAACTCACAGAGATCTGCCTGCTTCTGCCTCCAGAGAGCTGGGATGAAAGGCATGTGCCACTGCCACCTGGCATGTAATTATATTTTAATTAAATAAATAAAAAAAGGGAAAACCCCTCAGTTGTATAGCCCAGTGTGATAGTACATATCCTAGCACTCAGGAGACTAGAGCAGGAGGAGGCCTGTGCATCTGAGGCCAACCCGAGCCACAGAGTGAAACCCTGTCTCAGAAACGCCAACAGTGATAACAAACAAAACGAGTTTTATGAAACATGGGAACTGGGGGTTGGAGAGATGACTCTGTGGTTAAGAGCACTTGTTGCTTGTGCAGAGGACCTTGGTTCAATTCCAGCACCTACATGGTGTCTCACAACCATCTGTAGCTACAGTTCCAAGGGATTTAAATGCTTCCTCCTAACTTCTGAGCACACCAGGCATGCACTCTGTACACATACATGCATGCAGGGACAACAATCATATACATATTATAAATCTAGAAGAATAAAAATGTGAATTTGACAAATTGCAGTGCCAACTCTGTTTTCTTATTCTTTTCTTCCATTGATTAGAAGCAACCCAAATGCTGATTCTTTAAGAAACAAATCATTATCCTTCCAGGACTAAAATACACAGTGGGTCCACTATGAGAGCAGCTAGTTCTGATCCTCTTTTTAAGAAACCAGCTCTACTGCTTATCCACACAACCAATTTTAAAAGATTCTTACCATCATGCAGAGAAGCTCTCCCCTCCTCAGCAGTCACTACTCTCTGTCTCTTCCAGTACCTAACACTGCCCTGGGTGCCAGGATAGATGTATCTCTTGTGGATAATTCATACAAACAGAGCCTGTAATTTGTAGTCTTTCTGGTTAGCTTCTTCTTAACACAGTGTTTTCTACCACTGAGCGATGGCTCTTGCCCCTCATTCCTTGTCTGCGAAACAAATACCCCGCTGTGTGAATATAGCTTATTATGTTCATGCATTTGCCAGTTAATATGCATTTGAGCTGTTTCCACATTTTGGCCACAATGAACATTGGCATATAAACTGCATGGACATCTATCTTTTGTGCTTTTACAGTGAGAGGTGGGGTGGGAGAAGAGACCCCTTTAAGAATATCATTTCTGGGTCATATGATAAATCTATATTTAATAGTTCTCTTTTTTTTCAGACAGGGTTTCACTGTTTAACGGTTGTGGAACTCGCTCTGTAGACGAGGCTGACCTCAAACTCAGAGATCTACCTGCCAGAATGCTGGAATTAAAGGCATGTGCTACCACCGCTTGGCCCATAATCTGTATTTAACTTTGGCAGGACTACCAAACTGTTTTCCAAGTGCCTATACTATTTTAGAGCCACTCATTCATATATGAGGGTTCCAACTTCTCCATGCTCCCGTGAATGCCTGTCGATATTTTTTTTCAATTGCAACTATCCTAGTGGGTATGAAGTATTGCATTTCTCTAATGACTTACTATGTCAAACATCTTTTATGCCACTATTGGTGATCTGTATGTCATCTTTGGAAAAGCATCTATTCATATCCTTTGTATATGTTTCAACTATTTTTTTTATTGTTAAATTGTATCAGTTATGTATAATTTTCTTGGCTATAAGAACTTGCACATGTTTTCTCCCACCCCCATTATATTGATTATCTTTCTACTTATTTCAAGATATCATTTCTAGTTCAAAAGTTTTTCTTCTGCTCTTGAGGTAGAGTATCATTCTGTGGTCCAGACAGGTATTGAACTAGAAATCCTCCTGACTCAGCATCCCCAGAGCTAGGACTACAGGCCCATATTGCCATGGCCATCAAAATTTGTTATTTATTTATGATATTAAGGATTGAATCCAGGGCCTTGCATGTGCTGGGAAAATGCTCTACCACTGAACTATATATAAGCCTGTCTTTTATTTTTTCAGGTAGGGTCTTGCTAAGTTGCAGCTTGAATTACAAGTCTGTGTCACTATACATGGCAATCTTTTTCTTTTGCTAGTTGTAGGGTATTTTTGTTTGTTTGTTTGTTTTGGTGTTCTGAGAAACCACTTTCCCTCCCAAGGTCATGCAGATTTACTCCTAAGTTATTTGCACAGAGTCTTAGGTTTGGGTCTTAGGTCTTTGATTTATTTCAAGTTAACTTTAATATAAAGTGTAAATTAAGATTCAACATCCTTCTTTTTCAAGTGATAGCTAGTTATTCTAGCATTATATGTTCAAGAGACATTGATTTTCTTCGTTCAATGGTCTCAATACCATGACAAATATCAAATGACCATGGATATGTAAGTGTTTGTTTGGGGAGGTTTGTTTAGTTTTTGGCTTTTCTGTTAGAGATTGAACCCAGAATCTTCCGTATGTTATTCAAGTATTCTACATCTGAGCTGTTTACCTGGCCATGTATAGGTTTCTTTTATTGTTTTGAGACGGGGCCTTGGTAAGTAGTCAGGCTGGTTTGCAGTTTCTTATCTAGCCTAGGCTAGCCTGGAATTCACTATGTAGCCCAGGCAGTTCTCAAGTCTAATCTTCCTGAGCACTGGAGTGAGAGGAGTGTACCAACACACCTAGGTGAGGTTTGTGCAACTCTTTTCCTCTCCATTCATATGCCAGCGGCAGGCTGCTCTTACTACTGCAGTGTGCAGTCTTTCACCTTTGTTCTTTTCAGGACCATTTTAAATATTCTGCATCCTCTGTAAGCCCACATGCATTTTAAGATCATGCTAATTTTTGGAAGGAAGACCAGAATTCACTGCTAACCAGTTAAAGAAAAGATATACCAATTATCTAAAATGTCTTCCAGAAGGTGGAAGCAGCAAAGGAAATACATCCCAGCTCATTCATGAGGTCAGTATTATTATCCTGGTAACACAAAGACATCACAAAAAAAAAAAAAAAAACCTGTAGATCCAGAAAAAGCATTTGACAAAATCCAATCCAATCCACATTACAAATACTCATTAGGAGTGGGATATATCCTTAGCTAGGTAAGAGGAACCTACAAAACTCGCATCTAGCATCGTACTTAAGACAACAGAAGACTGGGTACTTTCTTCACAGGACAGGGCAGACCAAGGATGCCCGCACTCACCACTTCTGCTCAAGACTGCCCTGTTGGATCTAGCCAGGTAATTAGACAAGAGAAAGAAAACCAGGGCCAGCAAGATGGCTCAGCAGGTGCAGACATGTGTTGCCAGGCCTGATGACCTGAGTTCAACCCCTGGGTCCTACTAAGTAGAAGAAGACCAACTCCCACAAGTTGTCCTCTAGTCTCAATACAAATGTGGTGGCATACCCCCCGAAAGAATATATGCAAAAAATTAAACCCCAAAAGCTCATAGTATTTCTGTACAGTAGCAAGAGTAAAATCAGAAAATCCTATTTACAATAGTGCCAAAAGAATAAAATGCATGGGTCTACATCTTAAAAAGGGAAAGGATATAATATGAAAATTGCAAATGTTGAAACTATAATCCAAATAAATGGGGGAAAAGTTATAGTTCCTGAACGCACATTCTCAAACGGCCTGCCCTTGCAGTTAGCGATGGTGGTTCCAGAACTTGGTGGATGTCAATTATGATCTGAAAAGATAAAGAGAATTGCCGCTGCTTTCTCTGATGCGGAGGATGCCCTTTTAGGAGTGCATGCACATCAGACGTTTCGGGTGCTTAGCTGTAATTAATGAGCTAGAAGCCCTGTAACCCTTTTAATATTTCTGTCTACCATTTTCTACAGAACTGCAGTTGTTGAACCTCCTGTGAATTTCCATGGCTGTTGCCAGGTCAGGACAAAGCCACTTTCCTAGCTGTAGCCGTGGCATTGGAGAGAACCCCCACCCCATCCAAGGCTGTGCTTAATAAGGTGCACTCGCATTTTCAAACAAGGTACATTTTATTCCGTTTACTTCCAGTAGCAGCTGATCAAACCTCTTAAGCTGTTCTGGGAATATGGTATTGGTACTTCTATTGTTGCTTCATTAAATGATGCCATTTGTGCCATTATGGGTAATTTCTGCTTGAGAGCAGGAATGGTTACAAGAGATCAGCAGCGGGGAAAACTCAACTGATTGGTCAGGGGTGAGGCATACCAGAGATGGAAAGTAAGATGGCTTTCCCAGAAATTAGCAACGGCCAATTTTTCTCTGTTATTTGCTCTTTTAAAAACATCCTTTGCCCATCTAATTCTAATATGCAGTGCCTGGCTCTTCCCTCTAGATAGTGCTTGCTATCCTGCTTTTATGCTTTCTCCTACACGCACATCCACACAGCTCGTGCGTGCGGCATTACACAAAACACGGAAACCAAACTCCCTGAAATCCCCTCTTTAGTTTATGTGAGTGTATAGACTAGTTATTTGATGTCTGCATTTTTCAAGTAGTAATACCAAGATATGCTTCGCGATAGATGTGTTGCTGAAGAATCATGCGATAGCTGATGCTGTCAATCAATCTTGAACTAGTCAGGGATGTTAAGTTAAGGTAGTCAGTAGGGGCGTGCAGTCACAACCAAGAGTCCCTCTAGAAAATGAAGGTTTTTGACCATATTTTTGTATCTATCCTTTGGCAAGCAGCACATCATTTTATTTCCAGAATTTTCTTAAGTTGAAGCACACCTGCACTTGGTCTTTAAAGAGAGTGCCAAACCACCATTGGAGCATACTTGCTTGCTTTCCTAGCTACCGGGTATAAGGGTTTAAGAGAATGGGGCTAGGTGTGGTAGTGCATGTCTTAAAATTTTTAATTAATTCTTTCATACAATATATTTTGATCATATTATTTCCTTTCCCCCAACTCCTCCTAGCTCTTCCTGCCCTGTCTACTCATCAATCTTCATATTCTTACTATGGATACTATATCTTACTGGTGGATACTATATTAGCCTTGTCTCTTGAAACAGCTATGCCATAATAAGCTTTATTGTTTTTGTTCGATGAACTGAGAGTAATCATTGTTTCCTGCATAATAAATATTTTCCCCACGGTAAGGCACAACAGCCATAAAAACAAAACAAAACAAAATATTAAAATCAAAACAAACAACCCAGTAAGACAAAAATACACCAAAATATACACAAAAAAACATGAAGTCCATTTTGGGTTGGCTAACATTCCTGGGCCTGCCCTGGAGTGTGGTTGATGGGTCCAACGGCACTGCATTGGAGAAAATGGCCTTTCCCTTGCCGAGAAGATACCAACTGCAAACAGCTTCTTGGTGAGTGGTGGGACTTTGCTTTACACCTGTGCAGGGCTTGTGTGCGCTGTCACACCTCTAAACCTAGCACTCAGAAGGCAGAGGCTGCTGGATCTCTGTGCGTTCAAGGCCAGCCTGGTCTACAAAGTGAGTTCCAGGACAGTCAAGGCTACATATAGAGACCCTGTCTTATACACCCACCCTGCCCCCTCAAGATCTATAGAAGGAAAGATAAGGGAATGTATCGTTGTAAGGTAGGAATGGTTAATATATTAAAAATCCCAGTGTTTCCATATCTAATGTCCAAACCTTGCTGTGCTATTTTCTAAGGACTCTGTCCTGACCCCTCTTCACTAACCCTGCAGGGCAGTTGACATGGCTGTCAAGTGCACAGCACTGTGGGAACTGACTCAATGGCTTTTACAGATCAGGTTTTAATATTTACAACTGATTGTTTCCTCTACCAAAGGCAAATGAAAAACCAGAGCTCGTTCTGTTACTTTAGTTCCCATTTATGCTCAGCAAGCCTTAGAGGTGTACATGTTCTACAAACGTAAGCTAGAAACTGGGATAGGAACCAAGAAACCTAGGTCTCTGCTTTGTTTGCTTTTCTACCATAAAATTCCCAATCGAACTTACTGCCTTCAACACAAATGTTAGCACAATATATCTAAAAGGCATTTATAAAAATAAAAATATTACCTATTCTAATTATATACTTCATATTTTTTTTCAATAAGACCCCAGTTCTGATTTAATACAGCTAAATAATCAGTTATGTGCACACCTGCTTCTTACCACACAAAATACACATGTACACAAAACGCATGCACCTGATCATGGGAAATCAGAAATTAGTCCCACATAATTGATTTTCTTTAAACCACCCACTTGACATTTATAGTCCACTTTAAGGGCTCCGTGCCTGGAATTGGCAGCTCTAGGAACAGTGAGATCAGTCTGTCTACAGTTGTTCCCAACCTTTTTTGGCTCTGGTACACCTACACTTGCTTCCAAAAATATACCCCACAGTCTGGTGCTCAATGGAATGAAAATCTTCCCTGAGCTATTAGAATATAAAACAGAGTAGGCAATGGCCATAGTTCTGCATTTCCGGGTACTCAACAACACAGTGAGGCAAAGCAGCGTGGAAAGGCCCAGCACTGGCCCAGCACCTGCACAAAGAGGATTTTCGGCTGTTTGGCTTTTCCCCTAGCTATTTTGCAGCAGACTTACATTTATCAGTCTACACCCACCGGCTTGACCTTCCTTGAGACTGAGGATCTAGTTTTAGAGAGATGGCTGGCTAGGGGAAATGGTGTGGCCAGTAGTGTCATTCAAGCATATGAAAACTAATGGGTTTATACAAGGATGAAAAATCATGGTTTGGCCTTTATCTGTAATATATTGTAACTGCCCGAGTTACAGATAATGCCTGGAAGAAAACCATTTTTTTAATCAGAAATAAAAAAAATGCAATTGAGGACATAACACAGATAAATCATTTAATCTCAGACCTGCGTTTAATATTGAGCCTATTCCAAGTTGCATCTAATAAGAGTCAAAGATCCTTTATTAATCTGAGCATTCAGAAATGTCCATAAAATTTTTTTCTTGGAAGTTGAATCCCAACGATTTATGTCATAATTCATGTGATTAGCATGCATTTTTTAAGTTTTCTTAAATTTTGCTATTGCTTATTATAAAATTTCTCTGCTTTTGAGGGCAAACAGAAGTCTTTGAAGTTAATTGACATCGCTTTCTTTATGGATATAAATACACCTTGAAGTAAATTTACTGCAAGAGAGTTCTGATCAGGACATTAAAAATAAGCATTTAGCAACCTCCACGATATTGCTGTGATCAGTGGTTCTCAACTTTCTGAATGTTGAAACCCTTTAATAGAGTTCTTCACGTTGTGGTGACCCCAACCATAAAATTATTTCATTACTACCCCATAACTGTAATTTTGCTATTGTTATGAATCATAATGTAGATATGTGATCCGTAGGCTATCTGATAGGAGACTCCTGTGAAAGGGTCCCCAACCCTCAGGTTGAGAACTGCCGACCTACATTAAACAGTCATATCTCTTACAAAGAAGAATATATTGAAGTCTCCTACTATTAGTGTGTGCGGTTTGATGGCTGCCTTGAGTTTTAGTAATGTTTCTTTTATGTACGTGGGTGCTTTTATATTAGGGGCGTAGATATTCAGGATTGAGACTTCCTCTTGATGAATTGATCCTGTTATGAGTATAAAATGCCCCTCTCCGTCTCTTCTGATTGATTTAAGTTTGAAGTCAAGTTTGTTAGAAATTAGTATGGCCCACCTGCTTGTTTCTTAGGTCCATTTGCTTGATAAGCCTTTTCCCAGCCCTTTACTCTGAGTAGGTGCCTGTCTTTGTGTTTGAGGTGTGTTTCTTGTAAACAGCAGAGTGGCAGATGGAGGGAGAACACGAGCAAGGATGTCAGGACCACGGGGGGTGCACCCACCCACTGAGACAGTGGGGGCTGATCTATTGGGAGCTCACCAAGGCCAGCTGGACTGTGACTGAAAAAGCATGGGATAAAACCGGACTCTCTGATCATGGCGAACAATGAGGACTGATGAGAAGCCAAGGTCAATGGCAAGGGGTTCTGATCCTACTTCATGTTCCGGCTTGGTGGGAGCCTAGCCAGTTTGGATGTTCACCTTCCTAGACATGGACGGAGGAGGGAGGACCTTGGACTTTCCACAGGGCAGGGAACCATGACTGCTCTTTGGATTAGAGAGGGAGGGGGAGAGGAGTGGGGGGAGGGGGAGAAGAGTGGGGGAGGGGGAGGGAAATGGGAGGCTGGAAGGAGGTGGAAACTTTTTTTTCTTTCTTATTCTCAATAAAAAAATATTCCTTTTAAAAAAAAAGAAAAAAAAGAAGAATATATTGGACAGAGCCACGTGTTGTCCCACAGCTTTCCTTAACGTAATATTCTGCTCTAACTTGCCTTCAATATTCCCTATATTATCAGTAACATAAAACTCAGCTTTGAGGAGAGCGGGGGAGATGGCTCAGAGTTTAAGAGCACTGGCTGCTCTTTCAGAAGACTCGGGTCCAATTCTCAGCACCCACATGGCAGCTCACAATTATCCTGGGGGGGATAATTGTGAGCTCCAGTCCTGGGGGGCGGGAGGGGGAATCTGATGCCATCTTCTGGCCCTTTCAGGTACTGCATGTATGTGATGTCCAAAAATATGCAGGCAAAATATGCATAGACATAGACATAAAATAAAAATAAAAGTCCCAATAGCAAAGAAGTATGTCTTTAATCTATGTGCTCAGGAAGCAGAGGCAAGTGGATCTCTGAGTTTGAGGCCAGCCTGGTCTACAGAGGGAGTTCCAGGACAGCCAGAACTGTTATACAGAGAAACCCTATCTCAAACCCCCCTCACCACCAAAAAAATAGAAAACAAGGGCTCTTACTATTCTGACATTAGAAAATATAGAAAGTAAACGATCAGCAAATTAGAAATATATATTTTGAATATGCATCTACAGTTTCCATTTAACTTTCCTGAGACAAGGCAGTAGCATGAGTCTGCAGACTGTGGATAACGGAAAGGCTTTCTCTAGAGAGAACACCAGATTTACAAATCACAAACTGAAGGATATTCACCCTCCTTTTGCAAGGAGCAGTTTTAGGAACTGCTCCGAATTAAAATAAAAAGAGGTGCTAAGAGAAAAAAAAAAAAGAAAAGAATAGTTGTATTTCTTGTTCTCCTTGAAAATATTCCATTAAACAGACTATGTCATAGATAAAAAATATTTGTACTTCTGAAAACTGAAAATCATGAAAACCAAGTATGCGATGCATTGGCAGCCAAGTAGAGCCTGGGCAGTCCTGATGACGCCCAGGGGGCCTGGGTGCGCTGCTAGCAGGAAAGAAAAGGGCACGAGGGAAAAGGAGCTGGGATCTGAATCAGCTCCTGGCTGCAGGCCACACAGATGCATTAGTGTGGTTCCTGTGCTCTACCAAGGTGCTGTCGTGCTTGTGTCAAGCATGTGACAAGCAAAGGAAACTGTGGCATGTTCACGAAGTCTGTAGTAGCTGTTCATTTTTAAAATAATGTTTTTCTAGTAAGTCAAGTTTATTAAAAAGTTCTATTTCTTAGCCCAATTGAAATTATTCTATTAATAAAAAATCCACAATACTGAGGGCTTAACTCATAGGCCTAGATTAAGGGCAGTAAAAGACTTCAACCATGAGCTGCCAACAGGTCAAGGACTCTACATTCCTCAGGAATCCAGCTCGGCCACAAATCCAGAAACTGAAATCCTTTCCGCAAATTTCAATGGGATCAATGATTATAAAGACAATAAAGCAGGCTGTTAAACTTTGCTCATCCCAAACAACTCTCTAGCCCTAAAGCGCATCATAGACAGCAGGCTTCTCAAGCAATGCAATCTCTGTGTGCAGAAGTAGAGCTAATAATTTCCACAGACTCAAACAAGCTCAGGGAGCCAGGGCCTTTATCAGCTGTCTGCCCTTGCAGGGGGAGGGCGTGCAGAGGTCAGCCCAGCTTTAAAGCCTCTCGGCCCAAGTACCCAATTTACTCAGTGGTCTGACACTAGCATTTTTGCAAGTAAACAAACTCCATGACCATTGCTCTTCTTGCCTAATGATTCTTTAAGAACAAAGTTCCATGAATAGCATATCTCCCGGTAGCTTAGGAACTGATACATGAATTCTCAAGGGACATTCCGGCCACAGTAATTAGTAAATTAGTAAATTAGTAATTAGTAAAACAGATTTCAAGGTGACAATGTGTTGATTCCAAACAGTCATACTTCCATTAAAATTATAACTATTTATTAAAGACACATGAACGAAATCAGTTCAGGAGAAGACTAAACTGATGAAAGAGCGTAGATGAAGACGGGATGGATACACAGAAAAGCCAATGCCTGGAGTATGAGTTCATCGAGAACACTCTTGCTGAACCTTGCACTCCCTCTAGTGGTTCCTTCATTAAAATGCAACACTTACGTAACAGCTCGGCAGGTTAATGTTTCATGAACTCAACTACACTCCAACCGCTTATCTAACTTTGGGATAATCTCTCTAATCTCTCTCTCACCCCTGCCCCTCTCCCCAACCTCAACCTCCCTTTCCTCCCCTCCCCACTCTTTTTGACAATTTCATTCAGTCTGTTAAGAGATTACCATTGATTCAGTCAACATATACTGAGAGCCTACGATGATAAGGCATTTGCTAATCTTACCAGTTTAATTACTTTATTTTCTATTTCCTAAACATTGACAATCAATAACTTGACTGGTAGCACTCGCACCAATGGCTGGAAATTCGTATTTCCTCCTTTTCTTTCTGCCGTCTATTCCAACTTTCATGCTCATTTGTCTGCAGACATTTTCGCTGGGGATTTGCTATATGCTAGGTACAGTTCTAGGCAGTGGAGCAACAGGCACGAATAGAAAGGCCACACAGAGAAAATGCTATGAGAGGACCTTAAGGGAATGAGGTGGCATTCTTTGAATGAGGAGGAAGTGGGGACAGCAATGGGAAAGGCCTGGGGGCGAGCACAAGGAGTCCAGTGGCTAGACAACACTGAAGGAAGGAAGAGATTAAGAGTTTTACCAAGGAACGGAGACAGGAGTATTTGGTAGGGATGAACAGACCACAGCATGATGGGCTTTGTTTGCTTTTACTCTACATCAAACAGGGAGGCAGCCAGCCAATGCAGCAGAGGAATGATGGGCTCTAACTTATTTTGTAAAAGGGTCCCTGTGGCCGCCCTGAGAACAGACAAAAGGGACAAAGCTAGACGCAAGAACACTAGCTGGGGAGCTGCTGCAATAGACCAAGAGAAACGTTAGTAGCTCGCATGAGGGATGTCAGGCAGGAGGTAGAAGGACATGACAGATTCTGGACATCTGAAGACCGAATTACTTTCCTTTGAAAAATCATCGAAGAGGTTGGATGTGAATCATGAATAGGAAGAGCCAAGAATGACTCCAACATATTTGGCTTCTACGGCCTCAAGGATGGCGTAGTTTTATTCTGAACATACTGAGTTCAGGATGTCAACTCGATACCCAACAATCAATTTACACTTGACCATTGTCTATCCTCGGCAGTGACTTTTGAGGGGCAGGGGACTCCCTTAGCTTAGGTTATCTCAGCACAGTACAGGGGTTTCTCTTCAGTAGTGCTCATCTAGTCATATTACTCACGCCTGCTGCCGTCGCAGCACCAACCTGTCAAACTAACTAACTAGGACATTATCTTTCAACTCAGCTTCTCTACAGCCTTCGGGATTCGGGCAGAATGAAGGCAGATACTTGGCCAGAGTATCACACAAATGCACTCTATCTGGGTTACAGATAGTCTTTGTTCCCCTCGGAAACTTCATGAACCAGCCCTTCACAGAACACATTTCTCTTAGCATGCTTGTGTTCCAAGTTACCGGAACAGCCCATTAAGTTCTACTTCCGGCACTGAACGGCCTTTCTAAACCCAAAGCACCGGACATGTCCACATTCCAGCCACAAACAGTTACAAAGGCCCAAGGACCAAGCAATCAGGTTTATCCCAGTCACGAAGCATGTCCTGGTACCAATTTCTGCCTTAGTTCCTTTTCCCGATGCTGTGATAAAATCCTCTGACAAAAGCAACAAAAAGGGAAGGAGGTGGTTATTTTAGCTTAATTCCAGGTCACAGACCATCAAGGCATCAGGAGCTTGAAGCAACTAGTCTCCTTACATCCTATCAGAAGAGGAATGAACGCATGGCTGCTTCCTAGTTCCTGTTCTCCAGGTAACAGTCCAAGATCCTCTGGGAATGTTCTGTTCACAGGTAAGAGAGGTCTTCCTACGTCAATTAATGTAACCAAGATAACCTCACACAGACATGTCAGAAGCCCATCTATCTCCCAGATGAGTCTACTTCCTGTCAAACTGATAAGGCGTTACAACGTTAACCATTACAGCACCTCTCCATTTTGATGTGTAAGTATGTATGCATGCATGTGTGTGGACAACACGTATGGAGGTCCAAGGTTGACATCTGAAGTTTTCCTCATTCTTCTCCACCTTACTCACTGAAGCATGGTTTCTAAATTGAACCCAGGAGCTCACTGATACAGGCTAGCCAACTTGCTCTGCGGATCCTGTCTCTACCTTCTGAGCACTAGAATTACAAGCGGGCTGCCACCTCCACATTGTATTTACATGGATTCTGACGATCTAAACCTTGATCCTCAGTATCTTCATGTTTTGACACCAAGTGCTTTATCCACTGAGCCATTAGCTTCAATGTGCTTTTAGATCACTGTTTCCAGTTTGAGCTGAAAACAACATTTTCCACCTACTTGGGCAAGGAACTCAATATTTTTGCCATTCCCCCTTTTTTATGCTCAGCAGCCAATTAATCACCAAGGGTTGTTTATTTATTTGCTAAATATTGCAGGCTCGTGTCACCCTTATGGCAATCTCCCTGCCTCATTCCCCACATACTGGGAGGACAAGCATGTGCCAAGGAGACTGGCTCCGTCACTGAGTTCTGCTGATGATGCCGACAAGACCGCTCCAGCACTCTCTCTCCTTTTCACATCTGGTGTTGCTATCCTTGTTCCTGCTTTCATGACCCCTGAGCTGGCCACTGAGCAGAACACTGTGATCTTTTTGCCTTCATCAGTAGGAATGAATAGAGGAGTTCAGTTCTTCCAGGGTCAGGAAGTAGGGGTGGAGGAAGGGGCAGGGCCCAAGTAAGAGTATAATTCACTCCCAGTCCTGGTACTTGGGCCTTAAATAAAGGGACTACCAGACTCACACTTGAGAGAGTACTAACGTTGATTGGGGTGAGCATAGCTATAACAGGATTATCAGAACAGTGTCCCCTGGGTCCACCAACCTGTCCTCGTCAACAGCTCTGCCAGTCAATCAGGCAGTAGGCCAACTGTGAACCTGCTAGAAATCTCTGTAATGATGATACAACCGTTCCCTTAATATTCTACTAAAATAAACAAACAAATGAATAGGAAAAATAAAAGAACTGCTCTCTCTCAGATTTCAGGTCTGTGGGAGCACACTGCAGGGTACAATGTAACCGCACTACACCATGGGCTAGTGAGAGCTGAGAGGAGCGACCATGGCGGAGGAAGGGCACAAAGGTAAAGGAGGGCAGTGGGTAGATGACTAAAATTCATTTCAAAGATTTCTGGGCAAGAGTCCTTCAAGTTTGGGCTTGGGGAAGTGGATCTGTGCTGAAAGGCAATGTATCTGGTGTCACCCAGCTAGAGACTCCAGTCGGCAGAATTCATATAGAACTTAATAGCACGCACTCTCTGGGGGTTAGTGTGTATCAGGAGCTGCTGTTCTTTATAGTCCATGGTTAGTATTCCTTATAATACAATGGCTTCACGAGATAGGTACTATTGTCTTCACCGCTTAGATGTGAGGAAACTGAGGAAAGAACTTCTAAGCTATTCAAGGTCAATGTAGGAGGCGACAGTGCTGGGATTTAAACCTAGACAGTGTGGCTTCAGAGTCCCCTATGTTTAAGCCTTATGCCTTGTTGGTAAAGACCAACTGAACGTATCCTTGGGGACCGCATGTATGAGTTGTCTAGGAACTTAACAAACCCTGGTTACTGATGCTTAGAGTGGGCATGAAGGAAGTTTGCTGGGGAAGTGTGCTGGAGGGAGTGGTTAGGGATGAATACTGGAGTCTGATCATGGTGGGCCTGCTGACTCATCCAGCTGCCACTACAGAGCAGTGCTCTGGTACTGCTGAATGGGATGGAACTCTCAGGGGAAGAAGGTAGCAGCACCTAGTTTGTTCTGGGCGAACAGTAAGAGGGGTCTACCAGTAGTTTAAAGATGTTATAGATGTGGGGAGAGGAAAATCCTCAATGAAGTTCATTCTAACAGCGGTCCAAGTGCCTGGAGGCTACCCTTAGTCTGCTTTATTTCAACTGGAAGGATAACAGAGGCACACGAGAGGTAGGCCAGGTACAAGGCAGATAAAAGATCCTTTGGAGCCAGAGTTCTCAAATAGTATTGACCCTTAAAAGAACCCAGAGAGAAACTGGTTCCAACTGAATGCGTTTATGCTACAGCCCTAGCAGGTCTGATTTAAGAATAGTCACTTTAGGATGAACACACAGGTAGTTTGCTGATTCTCCATCAGTTTATATGCAAAGTGTGAATAGGCTATGTGGGCCTGTTGGAAGAGAAACCATGGTTGGGCATGGTGTATCTAGGAACATAAACCTTTGGGCTGTACCATGATGGACTCGAATCTTTGTGTACTATAACATCTGCCTGCTGTCTATGCTATTGCTAGAGGTGAATGACTACAATGTTAGGCTGGAACCAGTTCCATTGCTTCCTGATAATCTAGTCTCCAAATCTGCCCCGGCCGCTCCAGAAGGTAATGGTTTGGGCTCCTAATAACACGCTGCCTCTTTCCCTTTAAGGAAGCACCTCCCTATCTTCCAAAAGGCCTTGATCACTAAGAGCTCTGGTTATTACTTGGGGCAATAGACCTTGGCTGGGTCCAGCTTCTTAAAGAATTGGTACAAGGACAGGGATCAGAATATCCTGATCCTTCTAAGAGGGGACAGTACCCCTACCTCTGCAAGCTGATGACAGTGGAGATTGCAGGTCGTCTTGGCTACTTTTCAATTGCCATGGTAAGACACCATTACCAAGTCAACTTATAAAGCATTTAATGTGGGCACAGAGTTCTAGAAGGTTAGTCCATGACCATCGTGTCAGGGAGCATGGCAGTAATCAGGCATGGCATTGAAGCAGACTGAGAGCTTATATCTGATATACAAGCACTGGACAAAAACGAAGAATGGCACGGGCTGTTGAAATCTCAAAACCTGCCCCCAGCGACCCATCTCTTCCAACAAGGCCACACCTTTTAATCTTTCATAAACAGTTCTACCAAGCATTCAAACATAGGAGCCTACGGGAGTCTTTCTCATTCAAACCACCACACAGCCCAAAGTTGAGCAGAAGTAAATGGAGACCTTAAGTTACTGGAAGGTCTTGTGTGTGTGTACGTGTGTGTGCTTGAGAACTAAATAACGTTATCTTAAGGGGATGGATACTGGGGTGCTAAAGATGCAGAGAGACCATGGAGCTGCTGCCGTTTTCAGTCACCTAGGAAACTTCATTTCACAAAGGTTCACATCCAGCTCATGCAAACTCTGGCACACACACAAAAAATGTAGTTTGGAGGGAGGCGCTATGTTCATTTCTGCGGAATGAGCCTGGGAAAAGTGCCGCTGTAATCATTGCATTAGCACCTTGCCCAGAGAGCCTAGCATCACATTAGGTGAATTTATAAAAACACTGCCAAGAGAATCACACCTACTCTACGAGGGGCTCAACATCTCATCTGCTGCAGGGAGGCGGGAGTGCTGTACAGGAGCTTGCTGTTCATTACCGTTCCTGATCTAGGTAAGGTCTGTGAAGACCACAAACTTAGGAATTGATTAGAAGGTTTCAGATCATGGAAAGGATTTTCTGGATAGTAATTACACTGACAGGATTATACCAACAGAAAGACCCCCCCCTTTTTTTTTTCAGAAAGCAGCTCAAGACCAAGATGAAGAGATAGAGGATCTGATAAAACCTGCTCCAAGGTACTGACCAGACTTTGGTTTTATAGAACGCCTTGATGTGAAGCTGAGAGAGCGAGCGCCTTTGTTGGTAAATCTTGAACATCAAGGTTTCTAAATCATCACTGCTGTCAGTTTCTTTATTTGCTTCAAAGGTGTGAGCTGGAGTGAGACGTTGGTTAAAAGGGGACTCTCTGCAAGGGTAGGCATGGTGTAGGAGGGGGGAGGCTTGCTGGTAGCCATACCCTGAAATAAACTCTGATATGGGTAGTACAATAGTCAAATTTCAGACCAAAGTGGTATAATCAGAAAGGGAAATGCCAGTGTACAAGGCCTGGTCTCAGCTGCACAAGCAGCTAGAGCTACTGAACCAAGGGCTTTGTCTGAGAGGTTGCCTGAGATGCCAGGGTAGAATCCAGTGTGGGTATGGTAAATGACTTTTTAACCAACACTTATTAAATACCACGATCTTTAATGTGATTATCACATTTAATCCTTATAATCCCATGAAGTGGATATTATTACTACCTGTAATTTATGTGGACGTGGAGGCCCAGAGAGGTAGTAACTGATGGATCTAAGAATTACTGAGGCTCAGAATGGCTGAGAATTCTTAGGTGCTGTGTTCAGAATTAATGGCACTTGGATCCACTATGATAGTGTCTGTCACAGCTCTACAGGATAGGGGAGAGTGCCATAGGGACTTGGTTGGTTACCGCTCTAGTGGCCAGGTGACAATTTTGTTATGGAGAAACTGGCCCCTGATCAGTTAATATGTATCAAGAGAACAGTTTGGGCTGCCCACTGATTTCCCTGGTACTGTGCTTGTTTTGCAGGTGCCAGCGTGGGAAAGGTCTGAGCAGCAAGAGACAAGGACCCACGGATGAAATGAGGTGTCTGCCTTGGTGGTGAGATGACGTGGCTGTCTTGGGATCCAGATCTCCTTTTCATGTGGTTATCTACATGTTGGTAAGGCTGGAGCTGAGGACAGGTGGGTGGAGGAGAACATTTGGCTGCCACGGTAACACGTTCTGCTATGTACAGAGCTCTTCGGAGAACTGGGCCTCTAGTACAGTCACTCTGATTTTCTCTATCTGATATATAAAAAGATGGGGGCTCCTGGGACTCCAACTCTTGCAGACTGACCTTAACTAGACAGTAAGTACAAGCTAGAAGCCCGGCTCTGCACAGTCCTGTATAGCTTACCAGGCGGCACACAACAAAGCCTTCTGTCTATCATTCACTGCCCCCTGGTGGAACACACAGGAAACAACAGCATCTAGAACAATCGCCTGGACAATGATCTCTTTTTCCTACAGGGGCGGAGGCAAAGCTGCTCTATGTGGCCAGGTGGAAGGCTGCAATGGCTTGCAGTGAGAGGGAAGAAGACAGAACTGAGGCTGGAGAAAAGTGTAGCTGAGCTGAAGATGCAGGTCTTACGTGTGCTGTCAGAACAGGATGGAGAGAGATTTGGGGAGCTGAGATTTAGAACCAAATGGAGACAGACATACCAGGCAGGTGAAGGGCTGAGGACTAGCTAAAGGGACCAGCCCAATGTCATCTAGACAAATTGAGGAAGTTGAGTCACTATCCTGTGGCAGGTTCTAGTAATCCTCTAGCGCTGTTTACAACGGTAGGGTGAGCTCCATTTTAAGAAAATCTGGATGGAACAAAGTGAGTTCCTAATAGACTGGCCTCAGAAGAATCCGATGACTCAAAGAGGTTCATGGGCAAATGACATAGAAAAGTGAGTCATTTCACACGGAGGCAGCCTGACAGGCTTCTCCTCTTGCTCATAGGTAACCCCCACATTCCTGCCACAGTCAGCTATGACGACAGCCCAGGCAGGCCTTGAACTTGCAGACTTCCTGCTTTGGCTTCCCAAATAGCTGAGATTACTGGTTTGTGTCACCAGGGGTGACTCTCCGTGGCAAAATTAGCACCGTTTAACTGTGTGATTCTGTTTTCCACGAAGCCTACCTCATCTTCTGTCACTGTCCAGTTTACACTATAGCCCGCCCCCACCTCCGGCAATATGAGCTCTAAGCTGGACCTGAGGCCTCCCTGCTTTTTGGGGTGCTGCTTCACATTCAATTGATGTTGATTTCATGTCTTATTTTATGCTGCTCTGCCTCTGCAAATGCTGTTGAAGCTTCCTGACGTACCCTTCCTCTACCTCTTTAGATGCCCGGCCCGGCCCTTTTCACCCTCTGAAGCTTCATCTACCCCTGTACAGATCTTCTCTATAGTACTGCTTCTCAGCCATTTTCTCATTACTGTGCCTGGCTCCCATTCCAGGATCCCTTTAAGACAGCTTTCCTTAGTCACCTCCTCCTGCCATGAAATTTTAATATGGTAGATACACTGTACATCTGTTTATGTACTGAGTCCCTCTGGAGGACTATAAATTACTATAACACTAAAGTTAGTTCACCTTCAGTAATGAATTTTTGCTCCTCCAGGACACCATCACCCATGTGGTGAATGTATGCAAAACAGGGTCAAACACTGCTATTCAAATGTGTCTTTTTGCAGCTCATTTTCACTGTTGCTTTCTGTGGGGAAAGTCATTCTTGAGACTTCCTATTTCTTTGACCCCCCAGATAGGGTTTCTTTTTGTTGTCCGGTCTGTCTTGGAACTCCCTCTGTAGACCAGGCTGGTCTCAAATTCACAGAGATCCACCTGCCTCTGCCTCCCAAGTGCTGGGACTCAAGGTGTGTGCCACCATGCCCAGCTGACCATCCCTTCTCAAAATCTCACCATAGTCTTTTATGACCCGCCCCATGTGTGTGTCCTCTGGGGATGGAGTCCAAAGCCTCACACATGGTAACTATGCGCTCTACACTGAGATAAACCTTAGTTTCCTTTAATAACTGCCATTCCACAAGGCTCAATATTTGTTTTATCTCCTCTATTTTATGCATTCTTTCCAGGAGATGTGGTTTATTTCCGTAGTTTTATTAACTACCTATGATGCTATTAACTATGAGCCTATCATTTCACTAAAGTGCTTGCCTTTAGCTCCAGTCTCTTGCTGCTATTAGCATGGTCTATAGGCTAGTGGTGGGCAGCCTCACTGAGGGTTTCTGTCAATGGAGATTCCCAGGTTTTGTCCTGGACCTCTTGAACCAGAGTTTGCATTTTAACAAGCTCCTAAGATATTCTGTATGCATACTAAAGATAAAGAAGGCCCAGGGCTGTGTGCTATTACCAGCTCTCTAACGGATACTGCTAATAAGATGTAAGCACATTAATCCTCATGTACCTCAACAGAAGAGTCATCTACACACAGAGTCCACGCCGCCCACCTCTTCTATGTCATTTCTAGACATAGACCTGGTCACATTCCTGGCTGTTCTACTAGTAGATGGCTCTTGACTCTATTTCCTCTTCTATGCTAATCACTATTGCTTTCATCTACTCTGAGGTAGATTACCATTGAAGGCCTAGCAGATTTCCTGAGTCACAGCCTCTCTCCCCCGAATTTGTCGGCCAAGTACAGTTAGAGATGTATTTCTAAGCTACAAGCCTGAAAGAGATGGAATTCTTGGCTAAATTCCTTTCAGTGACTTTTCAATGTGGAAGTGAGGGTTCTGGCATCCAGAACAGGGTTTAGGAAATCTTTTGAAACTATAAGGAAAATTTGTGTTGTTTTCATTTTCATGGGACAAAGAAACAGCTTTCATTAGATTTTCTGAGGTGTTCAAGGACAAAGTCAGTTAAGAACCACTAAAGAAAGGACCAAGTTGACAAAATCCAAACTATTTAGTTTGGCGTATAAAGACCTTCCTTCCTTCCTTCCTTCCTTCCTTCCTTCCTTCCTTCCTTCCTTCCTTCCTTCCTTTCTTCCTTCCTTCCTTCCNCCCTCCCTCCCTCCCTCCCTCCCTCCCTCCCTCTCTTTCCACCTGTCTGCAGGAGCCCACGCTTCCAGGCTTAAGGACAGACACAGCAGTCCCTATGACTTTTCCATCTCTCTGCTTCTGCACTCCCTTTCTGAAACAACCCTGTGGTTGCACATACCTTCTAAGGGGTAGAGCCCGGATGTGCATCCAGGTCTCATTTCAGAGCTCACAGTCAATTCTACAGTGCCATGACATTTCGCATTCTTAGTACTCACAAGTACACCAGATTTCCACCCAAAACAAGTTTCCTGAAATTCTCATGTGTAGATCTCACATATCATAGATATCCTAGGTATGATAATGTATACCAGTGTTGCAGTTCATTAAGTTATAATGCCCCATTAATGAGTTACCACAATCAGTATTACAAATGCCGCCCTAGTCTTTTGCTGATACAGGGAGTTCTCATTTCTGCGCAGCTATTATTTTAGTCCTAGCATTTGCAAGGTTTCGGGACTTCCTAGGAATGCAAAAGCTATGAATGTGTTTGCTAGTGCACTGATCACTTACTATCAGCTTCGACTCAAGCAACCCTCTTAACTGTGCACGAACACCCAGCCCCTCCAGCTGTTCATTTCCAGTCTCCTAGGTCATCAAAACCATCACCTAGCAATTCAACACTAATTTGTCACCAAGTAAAGCTATAAATCTTGTATAAAATGCAGGATATCAGGGACTGAGCACACAAAATTGAAAACATCAGTATGGTAAACTAATTCATAACTGAAAAAGAAGAAAATAAATAAGGATCATGATTGTTAAATGTAGTTTGGAAGAGGCTGTTGTGAATACTAAGAAGATTAAGGAGAAGCCTGCAGGAAAACAGGTGAAATCCTTGAATATCCTGGCCCAAATCAGCACTTAATAACCATGCGCCAAGAATCTCACAGGATCCAACACATCACCTTGAAATACCATGCAATTTTGTTTAAAAAAATAGACCTTAAACAAAATCCACCAACCCCTGACATGCTGTTTGTTTACTGGGAGAACTAGTGCATAGTTTTATCCACGCTCAGTTGTACGAAACAAGGAAACCAAACTAATGGGGCTTTCTCCTTACTCGGCCTCGCATCCTAATCAGGCTCCAAACACCCCTCCTTTAAAAATGTTTGTGTCCATTTTATGTGTGAGGGTGTTTTTCCCGCATGTGTATATGTGTGTGCCCGGTGCCAGTGAAGGTCAGAAAAGGACACCATATCCCTTATAACTGGAATTTTCGACAGTTTTGAGCCACCACGTGGGTGCTAGGAACTGAACCCAGGTCCTGTGCAAGAACAGCAGGTGCTCCGTTGAGCCATGTTTCCTTAGCGTATGACATACAGCAAGGGCTTACTGTTTGCTAAATGAATGACTGCAATCGTATCTTCTGCCCCTGACTCAACAGCAGACTGAAATATACCAAAATTCTTCAATAAGTCCTCGCCAACACCAGGAAAAAAAGCCCTACTCCTTAGCACAAATCACAAAATTTAGTGATGCTGGCCTGACTTGTCCTCATCCTCTGGCTGTCTCACTTCTGTGGCTCGCCAGCTGCAGCATACTGCTGCTAGGCTGCCACCAACCCTTCTGCTTGGCAATTCCTTCCCTACCAAATGAGAGAGAAACTGACTCCTTTCTCGTTACATACCACCTTATACCTGATTACAAGCACACACACTCACTACCCCACATTAGCACTGCCTCCCATTCATAAAAACAACGTCGTACATCAGAGAAAAGAGAGAAGACAGAAACAGATGTGGTGATAAGTGTATATGCACACAAACTTTAAAGTGGCTTGAAAACTTGTATTTTGTATTGGTTTTACAATTGATCTCATACATTTACACAAGGGAGTACTACACAGCAGAAAAAAATAACAACAGCTTGAATTTTGCAGGAAAATGGATGGAGCTAGAAAACATCATATTGAGTGAGGTAACCGAGACACAGAAAGACAATTATCACATGTACTCACTCATAAGTAGTTTTTAAACATAAAGCAAAGAAAATCAGCCTACGAAACACAATCCCAGAGAACTTAGACAACAATGAGGACCCTAAGAGAGACTTGCATAGATCTAACCTACATGGGAAGTAGAAAAAGACAAGAGCTCCTGAGTAAACTGGGAGCATGGGGACCTTGGGAGAGGGTTGCAGGGGAGAGGAGAGGTAGGGAGGGGAGCAGAGAAACATGTAGAGCTCAATAAAAATCAATAAAATAAAAAATATTAAAAGGAAAAAAATAAAACTGATCTCATATATATACACATAAAATATACACCCATATTATATTTGCGAAGTCAGCTATTTTGTTATATTTTAAGATTTTTCCAGGTGTACAAAATTTTTATGAGTCTAATCTAAATGAATGTCCATAACTACTTGCCCTTGAAAAACAAAACTGGCATTATATGAAAGGCATTTTTCCCTACTTACGCACTCAGCAACCCACCATTTTGTTTCTGCTTTCTTGAGACAGGGTCTCACTATGTAGTCCTGGTTGTTCTAGAGCTCATTATGTAGACTAGGCTAGCCTCAAGCTAACAGAGTTCCACCTACCCTGTACTGGAATTGCCACCACAGCCAGCTCTAACCAGCATTTTTAATGGCTATATAATATTCCAGAGAGAATGCTACCTGACCATTCTGCTATTGTTGAATGTTTAGCTAGCCTTACTATTGGCTTGGGGTGGTTTAAATAAGTGAGAAAGTATCACTGTCATACACAGTCATACACAAAACACCGTAGTTTGGATTATCTATTTTAGAATATCTATTTTTAGAATAGATTATCAAGAGTCATCTGAAATTTGGCAGGAAGGAAAAATACATATTTCAATCTCTCTATGTGGTGCTAAGTATTCTTTTTTTCTACCACTTGTATATTTGTATCTTTTTTGTCTATCTATGAGAGTACCAATGTTAAACTAATTAGAATAATGAGTTTAACTCCTCATTATATGCTCGATTTTTTTTTACATTTTTAAATACAGGCTTAAAGTGTACTTTTGCCTCTTTTTATTTTGGTAAATCTCACCTTTCACAGCAGTTATAGCTACGAAACTTTGTAAAGTAGAGAAATACACACACACATGCACGCGCACAGGCACACACATTTAAATCCTGAGCTAGGCGTCCCGGTGCATGCCTGTAGTTGTAATGCTTGAAAAGCAGGCGCAGGAGAAATTCTGCCAAATTGAAGCTAGCCTGGGTTTCAGAGTTAGTCCTGTGCCAGCCAGAGCCACAAAGGGAGATGATGTCTCAAAACCAACAAAACTTAGGAGTACCTCTGCCACTGTAAGATGACCAGTGAACTCATCCCCACTGCTTTCCTCATGTGTGCAGTGAGTGAGCTAATTACAATATACATACAATTTTAAATACTGCTTTAAAAAATATATATATTCATATAAAAATCAGTTTTGAAATACCCTATCATTTTCATAACCGCCATTAAAAATAATAGCACGAGGGCCTGGGATATATGTAACTCAGCGGTAGAGCACGTGTGACGCGCGCGTAGGCCTCGGGTCCAGTCCTTACAAAAGAACACACACACACACACACAGAAACAAAGCAAAAAAGCATAGCATGCATAATATTTCACCGGGTAAATTCACCATTCCTTTATTCTGTTTTGCTAGGTGCTCGATTTTTTTACATCTTTACATACAGGTTCAAAGTGGCTTTCTGCACTGGGGTCGCTTGTCTGTAGTCCTGGGGACAGAAGGCAGGCTCTGCGCTTCCATGCTCGCCACTGACCTGTACCCCGGCATCAGCTTGTTTAAATTTGCAGTTTTCGTTAGTAACGAACATCTTCTCCTATCTTCTCATTGCACTCAAACTCTTGTGTAAACTGTCGGTGCCCTTTTCCCATATCTCTGCTTCTACATGGCGAGGCATGTGGGCCTTAACTGACACAAGCCCGGCGCATTTTGTCATCTTTAGGCCACATGGCCCTTGTCCGTTTGTGTTTATCTTTCATTTTTACTGTGGCTTAAAAAACATTTCTGTTCTATTGGTTTTTAAATTTTAAATTATAACATTTTGATCTTTTCCCTTGAAAATATTTCCTATCACCTCCTAAACTTAGAAGCTTAGTTCTTGTTAGAAACTTGATATTCATCATCATAGTTTTGTAACTTTGCTCTTTTATATTTAACTCTTCAGTCCAACTGCCACCTATTTTAGTTTACGACAGGAGATGAGCATGGAAGTGCCACGAGCTGTCACAGCTGATCCGATGAACAGCCCTTCGATCCTTACTATGCATCCTCCAATGCAAAGTAGATCAAGAGATAATCATGATGGTCATTTCTAATCTTGGCTCTCAGGAGGCTGAGGCAGGAGGACCATAAGTTTTAGGGCAGCTTTGGCTATGCAGTGGGATTCCATCTCAAAAAAAAAAAAAAACAAAAGGAAAGAATCATTTGTGTCACACCAGCAAGATAAGTATGTTTATCAGTACGCATTGATCCCCATTAAAACTCCGGTCCTGCGTCAAGGACAAGTGAATTTTTGGTCTTAACATTCTTCATTCTTCCACACATGATTAAGCGTTGCTCATGAGCGCAAGGTGAAAGTGGAAACAGCTGGACCCTGCACGGCTTCGATCACTCTCTATCTTCATTTTTTGAGGCAAGGTTTCTCAAAGCCAGAGCTCATCGATTCTGGCTAGTCTAAGCTAGCCAGCTTGCCCTGGGAATGCAGTCCCGTGTCTTGGCCTCTTTAGTGCGGGGATTACTGGAAGCCACCATAGTTGCCCAGCTTTTGACTGAGATCTGTGGAACAGAACTCCGGTTCTCATGCTTGCACAGCAAGCTCTTTATCCGCAGACCTACCTCTTTAGACCCCTTTGCAACGTTAGGTTCCCACCTGTGATCTCCATACTGCTTCTTAGCTATACATTCCTACCCTGTTCAGGCTTTATTCAAAACAGAACACAATTTCAAAGTTCTTAAAGCTCCCCTGTCCTCCAGATCCTGGAGGAACTATGTACACATTAGATTGTGAGGAGACAGAACAAGTGAAGGATAGCCCTTAAAATGACCTTTGAAAAAATGTATGGAGGCATACTTTACAGACTAATTACAGTGGTCATTAGGTGGGGGAAAATATCAGTACAGGTTTATTAACTAGTAAAAAGATTCCAGTAGAAATGCCTCTTTGAAAACAAAGTAAAGTACATCATCAAATGCACAGATAAAATACTGAACTGTGTTTAGACAAGACTGAGCACCTTAAATGGACATACAGACTTCAGACATATAAAGATGAAATATCAGGTCAGGGGTGTATCTCGGTGGCAGAGCACTTGCCTGACATGCTTGAGGTGCTAGGTTCAGTTCCCAGCAAGGAAACTTTCAGAGCTCAGTCGGTAGAGTGCTTGCATAGCACGAAGGAAGCCCTGGGTTCAACCCTCCGTGCCGCACAAACCAGACCTGCTGTAACACCAGCACTGGAGGTAGAGGCCTGAGGAGCAGTAGTTCAAGGTCATTCTTGCTTACAAAGAGAGCTTGAGGCAATCAATCAATCAATCAATCAAAAATATGTGCAGCTGGGCAGTGGCGGCGCGTGCCTTTAAGCCCAGCACTTGGGAGGTGTTGAGGCAGGTGGATCTCCAACTTTGAGGTCTGCCTGGTCTACAGAATGAGTTCCAGGACAGCCAGGGCTACTCAGAAAAAGGGGGGAAAGTGCCATAACAGTTGACTGCCAGCAGTTGGCACTTGACCCACAGCAAAGTATGGAGGAAAAACAAGTTCTGAAATCAAAGAATGCTACTAAGTTCCCAGGACACCGTCGGTCGATGAGTCTCTCACACAGAAAGCTGGGACTACAGATATTTAAGGAAGAGGGCAGTAGTCTGTAACAGCAACGGTCTGTTCAGCTGTCTGTGTTGGGCAAGGAATAAGGCCTCTTCTCCCATCCCTTCTAGTGTTGTGGTTGGGCTACGAGTTAGCATAATAATTGATTAATCAGAGAAAAATCCTTTTATTCATTTTCATATATACATGGGAGCCTTATTATTAACGAGACTGAGAAGCCCAGATGACGGACGATGACATAACATCCAGAGCTACTGAATAAGGAGTTTCTGGGGGGAATGGCGGAGACATGTGACGAGGACTGAGGGGAGAAAACACATGGCAAATAGCGACAATGCCTCGAGCCCCTCTCTTCCTCCTAGATACTGTTGCTGTGCGCTCTACCCTGTGGCCGAAGGGCCTGGATTTGTGTACCAACTGACTCACTGGACTTGGCCAGCTGCCCTAGGTCGACAGTGAGAGAAAATGAGAAACAGGAAAGAGGAGTTTAGCAGCAGCCCAGCCTAGGCAGGCAGCTAACCTGGACTTTCCCAAGGCATCTTTTACAACCCATTAAACTTAGTCAGACTTGGTCTCTTAGAGGGGCAAGCTATCTTATGCCAGTGTTTCCATTATTCTGGCTTTGTACACTCAATATTTGGTAGCACTAGTCTTTTTGCAGGATTTTCTAAAAGAACCCTTATTTAACTTTCAAATGCAGTGATTCCTTGTATCATCCCCAAGATATCAATTTCTCGACGGCAGGATTGGGTTATTTCCTCAGAATAGACTTCTAAGAATTTTGTATGAACGTATTTCCCACTCTCAACACTAGGAAAGTTTTCACGAAGCCAGTTACAACAGAACCCTGTCGGCACCTGGATAGTTTCAAATCAAAGAGGTTTTTGTTTTTTTTTTCAGTTGGGTGGGGGGGGGTAGACTTTGCTTCAATTTCCCTACCTCCCGTTACTAAAGAGAAAGAGAAAAACCATGTGCTTGCCACATGCGGTTTAGTCAATGCTGGTTTAAGGAATGGGATCTAGGAATCTGTGCTGCGTGTATCTGGGACGTTTAAACAGTGTGCCTGCAACGAGAGAAGAGCACGTGGAAACCTGACGGGCAGTTTAGGGCAGGCACCGTCGAGCAGCAGTTCCAGGAATGCCCAGATGCTGGCAGGGAGCTCTCCTCTTAGTGAGTGTCCTTGCTTCCCTGTGGGTGTGAACAGAACTCCAGAACTCTAAAGGGCTTCTGGCAGACAGCTCTGGAACTGGAGCTCTGGATTTTCAGGATGGAAATATTGGGTCTACCCAGTCCTTAATTTCAGCCTATCTCCTAAATGACATCAGGGTTTCATCTTCAGAGCAGAGACTGTTGGGATATCTGGTGGAGATAAGAAACCAGAAGTTCTGGCTCTGGGAGGAGACTTAACAGTCTAAGCTACTAAAACGAAAGAGGTAATTAAAGTAAGGCCTAGAGCCCACCTTAGGCATGCTGAACAAATGGGAGGAACAATTCACACCCTCAGTGAGAAGATGTACTTTTCCTTTCCATCCCAGAAATCCCACCCTCCCACCTCACTTGGGTATGGTTGCTCCTGGAGCCTTCCCTGGGTTAAGCCTGCTTGCTTTCCTGAATTACTTAGACAAGTATAACTGTTCCTTTTTCTCCCCTCCCCTCCCCCTACACACACACACACACACACACACACACACACACACACACACACACACACACAGAGAGAGAGAGAGAGAGAGAGAGAGAGAGAGAGAGAGAGAGNCACACACACACACACACACACACACACACACACAGAGAGAGAGAGAGAGAGAGAGAGAGAGAGAGAGAGAGAGAGAGAGAATATGTATACACACATACACATATACACCCAGATGCTGGCCATAATCTAGACACGCTTCTCCTGATAACTCCGTGCTTTCTCACTCTTTCTCTCTGAAGTTATTCCTGCCCCTGACTCCTAAGCCCTGATTTCTTCCATGTGGTGGTTTACAAAAGGCATGATTTTTCTCTCTTCCTTTTTTTCCCCTGCTCCCTGGCAGCTACCAAGATTTACAGCTTCCCAACCCTAAGGGTTTTCTTTTAAAGACTAATTAAATTGTCATTGTCCTTGGGCTTCCTACTGAGTCTTTTTTTAAAGACAGAGTCTCACTAAGCAACTCTAGCAAGACCAGAACCAAGAGGTCTGCCTGTTCTGTCTCCTGAGCACAGGGGCCTGAGTCTCTTCTTAAATTCTTTAATTAGTGGGACTAAAACTCAAGAGGAAACCCCAATTTGCCCAGTAACATGTGACACTCCAGGTTGGGCTCCCCAAAATTTCCTAGTAACAACAATAGGTAGCGCCTAGCTTCTAAACTAATAAGCCTGTAGCCCCAGTTCAGAGAGCTTCTAGGGGTGTCAAGAACACCTTGGAATTCGGACCTGACTTAAATCAATGCCCAGAAACTAATTTACGATCACTACAGTCTGTCTGTTTCCAGACAGGATCAGCAGAAAGCTGTCTTCAATGACACGAGCACCTTCACACCTGCAGCCACAACTGACTCCAGTACAAGTACAGCCTCTGGCAGAAACACAGCGGTAAGAAGTGGCAAGGTATGAAAGTGCCCCAACTCCTAGCAGGTCTTCTGCAGCAAAGGGAAACGGGAAATGACAGCGCACTTGCCAGAGCAAGCATGCTCTGTGAAGCCACAGGGCTCCCTTACTCCCTGTGCCCAAAGGACAGAGAAGTCCTGGATGTAGAAAATCTTGCTCTTCTTTTTATTCTTTGGCTTTAATAAGAAAAGATCCTGTTTTAATTTTGAGCTTAAAAAAAAAAGCTAACAAAAGCAGGCTGTTCTCTTTGTTTAGCACCATGTGAAATCATTACTAAGACGTCAGTTTTCTATTGTCTAGGTAGTAGATTGTAGTTATTTAGTTTTACAAGGACTTCTTTGGCCAAGAAATCTGTCCATTTGGAAAAGAATAGTATTGCATACTATTATGCAGATTTGCACATGCTACAATTGTGGTGCCTTTCAGTCTGAAGGAATCAAATGCTGGGTTCTTTTTACTGAAGACCAAGGTCTTGGTTGGCTGCACCCCGATTTGTGAAAGACAGCCGCTTTCTTTCACTCAGACGGCAGGCACACTGGTAAGTTCAAAATCCCCCTTCCCTCGCAAGTATTAAGTAACAGAGCAAATGAGATGGCAGATGCGGAAGAAGACCTTGTCGTTCTTGTCACTTTCCTCGATTCTTTTGAAGCCTTTTGTTCTATGTCTAGTCTCATCAATTAGCTACTTATTCAAACACCCATTTCTTACTCTATCAAGTAATGGCTCTGACATGCTCCTCTCCCAACACCTCCATGATCAACTTCTCCCGACTGCCCATCTATCTTAGATAGTACACATATTCCCTTAGTACCATAATTTATATTATCTTCTAACTATTCGAATTCTGTTCCTGTTCCTAGAGCCAGGTCCCCGTGACAGGGAATTTCCAAGGAATGCGTAGGTTGTCTAGCTATTTCCTTTTCCCTGTCCCTGCTGAAGAACCTGGGGTCTAGGGAGGTCTGGGCAAGTTTGCAGGAAAGCTAGGTATACAGCGCAGATGCCTTGACTTTCAGTTCAGTGCTTCCCACTGTCTTAGGCCATTTATCTTACTTGCATCTTTTCAGAACACCTTATAAAACGCTAGACACACGCGTGGTTCCCTTGAGTATCAGTATAACAAGTGGACAGGTTTATCTAACTGAGAGATTGACCAGGGAAAGAGTAAGAAGGCAGAAAGGCATCATTTCCTTACTTCTTTGCGTGATGCCACCCTCCAGACCAGTTAATCGCTACTTTACACTTCCCGTCAATCAGGCACTGGGCAGCAGTGATTGTAGCTCCTCCCACAGCGGCCGCATAGTCAAATATTCCTTCTGTGGCTGGGCAGTCATAACCTGGGGGCAGAACCCAGAAAATTCTGTTAAAGAAGATCTGGGGAAGGAAGAATAGGTTAAGCTGTGACAACAGCGCAGCCTAAAGAAGGTTCTGGGCTAAAACCAGCTCCAATGGGGACACATAAGCATCTCTAATGTTCAGGGAAGGCTTTCACAGGTTAGCGATAGAAAGGGTAAAGCCTTCAAGATGACCTTCTCATATCCCACCAGCAGTCCATCAAGGCCCGAGAGGTGATGTATTTTGCCAGTGGTCACAAAGAGCCAGGCCTGGGACCGGGTCTTTTGATAGCCAATCTAGTATCTTTCTTTAAGCCACACAGTTTCTCTAGAAGAGCGGTGCCTTTGACACTGCAGCATGCTGCTGTCGCCTACAAATGTGTTGGGCCCTATTCATAGCTATCGTGGGAGGCATGTGGCCCATGAGCTGCAAGCTGGACACACCTGCACTAGACCATGCTGTTGACAATTCACTGTGATTTTTTTAAGGCATCTGTTGACGAAGGATAAGGTAGGAAACTTAGCCAGAATTTAAACATTTACCTAATGCCATGCATGGTGATGCACACCTTTAATCCCAGCACTTGGAAGGCAGAGGCAGGTGAGTTCCATGCCAGCCTGGGCTTTACAGTGAGACCCTGTCTTGGAAAAATTAAAAAAAAAAAAAAACTCAAACCAAATAATACTTAAAATATATGATCACAACAGCCAGAGCAGCCCCAAGTGCTGCCGTTAGAATCTCAGCACTGAGCCATTCTTCTCCATCAGGCTCATGGTTCTCTTGTGTTCGACTCATAGAGTGTTCACAATATGACCAGACTGAGGGATTAAAATGAACAGTCGGGGCTTGAGATGTAGCTAAGGCAGAGTGCCTCGTTAGCATACTCCAGGACCTGGGTTCCACCCTCAATAACACACACAGGCACAGACAGACAGACAGACACAAACACATGCACACACATGCATCAGTTATATTATTTCTTAATTTAAAAGTATGGGGCCACAGAGGTGGCTAGCAGTTAAGAGCACTTTTTGTTCTTCCAGGGGCCCTGGATTCAATTCTCAGAATCCACATGGCAGCTTCCAAACATCTCTAACTTCAGGTCCAAGGGCTCTAAGGCCTCTTATGACCTCCACTGGCACTGCATGCATGTGGTACACACACATACACTCAGGAACACAGGCATATACATAAAACTTAAAATAAAGATAAAAAAGAAAAGAAACAAGTATTAAGGGTTAGGGAAGTAGCTCAGTCAGTAAAATGCCTGGCACACAAGGATGAGGGCCTGAGTTCAGATTCCTAGCATCCATGTAAAAGCCAGCACACGAGGCATGAATGTGTAACCCCAGCACTGGAGGGGTGGTGACAAGTAGATGCTTGGAGACCACTGGCCGCCCAACCTCGTCAAAATGGTGAAGTTCAAGTTCAGTGAGAGACTCAAAATGTAAGGTGGGGAGTGATTAAAGAAGACACCCAGAGCCAGGCGGTGGCAGCGCCTTTAATCCCAGCACTCAGGGGCAGAGGCAGGCGGATCTCTGTCAGTTCAAGGCCAGCCTGGTCTACAGAGGGAGGTCCAGGACAGTCAGGGCTACACAGAGAAACCCTGCCTCAAACAAAACAAAACAAAACAAAACAAAACAAAACAAAACAAAACAAAACACACCCAGTGCTGACCTTTGGTTCTACGTGTACCAGCAGACACAAGCACACTATTGCACGTACACACATCCTTCTACATAAACACAGAGAGACAAACTAAGTACCATAATCTACAAACTGGGGTCCCATTGTTGCCCGAGGGACTCTTACCTAGTCCGTATTCTATAGAGTCCGGATGGTCCTCATCACCTTCTTGGCTGACCTTCTGGAGATGTTGCAGATAGGCATCAGTGTGGAAGCTGGCCATATCCTCCATGGAGGCCACTTTGGGCTTCACTATCCTAATAATAACAGCGTGGACATACAGAAGTACATGAGACTCAGAGTATGCAAGGAGCTGGAAATAGCAGTCAATATCTGAACAGAAAAGACAACTCCCAGCTTCTGGTTCCAGTGAGCCGAAGTCATAAACACACTATGTCGCTCCGCTGCACTGCCCAGCCTTCACTTCCTCCATCTATGATACTGACCCCACTAATAAGAGACAAGAGGACAGATTTTTTTTTCTTTTGGGTTTTTAGGTAGGAGACCATAACTGAAAAACCATATTTAACTCAAACAAATAATCTTGGATCAAGGTCCCTGGTTTAGCCACATAGAACGCATTAACCCGGGGCCAGAAGGATGGCTCAGGGGGTAAAGGCATCTGCCATTAAGCCTGCCAACCTGAGTTTAATCCCTGGGACCCACATTGTGGAGGAGAGAACCAACTGCCCTGGCAAGTTGCCCTCTGACCTCCATGTGTGCTCTGTGGTACACACATCCCCCTAAAGAAATACATATCATTTTTTAAAAAATTAAAAGAGCTCTGGAGCTGGAGAGATGGCTCGGGGTTAAAAGAATTTGTTGCTTTGGCAGAGGACTGGGGTTCAGTTTCCATCTCCCACATGGTGACTTACAACCACGTGGAACTCCAGTTCGAGATCTGACCTCCATAGGTACCAGGCACACATGCACACACACGCACAAGCCAAGCACTCATACACA
Source organism: Alexandromys fortis (assembly GCF_014885135.2). NCBI lineage: Eukaryota > Metazoa > Chordata > Mammalia > Rodentia > Cricetidae > Alexandromys > Alexandromys fortis. The sequence continues at coordinate 760,877 of NW_026068200.1, forward strand.
TAAAATAAGTAATCATAAAACTATATGTCTAGAAGGCTGAAATATAAGCTTTACTCCGTAAGTTACATCTCATGACAAAGCAGGAAAGCTAGTCACGTTTGAATCAGTTTCTGCTTGGACCAGGCAATTCTTTCAGTGTAGTCACTTGCTTTAGTTTTGGTGCTGAGCCTTGTCCCCCTCTCCCCCACCCCGCATCCCTCTGTGTCTTTATTTGAATAGGCAGCTGGGTTATCAAGCAGAATTTGAAGCCAGAGTACTGAATTCCTTTCCTAACTCCGTACTTACTAGTTCTGTTAACTTCAGGTGAGTTGACTGTTCTATACCTCAGCTTTCTCATCTGTAAAATGGGTCAGCTTAGTGGACTTATGTGGAGATGAAATAACATATACAAAACTTCATGGACAACTAGCATTAATATTAGAGTAAAAAGGCGGGAAACTGGACGGGGGATGCAGAGCAGTTATACAACATCTGCCTGACATGGGCAAGGCCCTACGGTTGGTGCCAAAAGCTGCAGAAAAAGGTAATATGTGAGATATGGTGGCAAATGTCTGTAATCATAGCACTTGAGAGGCAGGAGAATCATGAGTGTGAGGCTAGCCTAGGCTACACAACAAGTTCTACACCACACTGGGCTCTATAAGAGTGTCTCAAAAAATAATGAGAAGTCAAATGTAAAAAGTGTTTATTTATGGGGGGCTGTATGGGCACAAATGCAGGGGGTTTTGCAAGCCCGTGCATGCACAGAGGCCAGCAAAGGAGGCCACAATCCTGCTCTGTAACTCTCACTCTATTTCCTTGAGACAGGCTCTCTCACTGAATCTGAACCTGGAGTTAGACTGGTGATCAGCAAGCCCCAGCAATTTTTCTGACTCTTGTTTATCCCTTCCAAGACACCGGGGCTACATGGATGTGTGACACAACCCAGCTTTTCCTCTAGATTCTGAGGACTTGAACTTGGGTCCTAGTGTTTGCATAGCAAGTGCTCTTACTTTCTGCTTTATCCTTCCAGTGTCCTCAAACATAAAGTTTCTATTGCTTGTTCTCTTCCCTCTGTCTCCCAAGGAAGGACAGAAGGAGCAAACGGCTAGAGCCTCTCAACCTGCTCCCCACAGTGAGCGAGAAAAGGAAGAAAGGAGAGAATAAAGGAAGCAAGTTACATGAGGATTTTGGCCTCGAACCTGCTGAGTCTCCATCTTCACTTCTGGATTCTGCTGCAGTTAAGTTCTCTAACCCTTGCCAATGAATGGGTAGGTAGTGAACACACTAGCAGCATGGCGTTTCTTTCTTAGAAAAGCAAAGCTCAAGTCTGAATCTAGGCCCAATGAACCACAATTTGTATTCTAACAAGAACACACACACAGGTTTTTCAAGACAGGGTTTCTCTGTGTAAGCTGTCCTGGAACTCCTTCTGTAGACCAGGCTGGCCTCGAACTCACAGAGTGTTAGGATTAAAGGTGTGCACCACTACTTCTGGCTTCATATCAATCTTAACATGATGACTGCCCATTTAAATTGAAGGAGCACCACTCTAGCCGTGTATATTCTTCAAATGAGAGTAGAGCCATGAGGTTATCATGAACTAACACAGGTAGGATACTTAGGCAACTAGTATAACCAAGGTGTTTGAAATCATGTCGTTCAACTTTAAAAGTTAGAGTCAAAATCAAGGATTCTTGATTTTTCTTCAAGTACTCATCTATACCATGAGAGGCGAAAAAGTTGTCCATTAAAATAAAAAATCTCAGGGCCAGCAAGATGGCTCAGCAGGTGCAAGAACTCGCTACCAAGTCTGATGACCTGAGTTCAATTCCTGGACCCACATGGTGGAAGAGAGAATCAACTCCCGCCAAGTTGTTTTCTGACCTCCGCATATGCACTTGGCTGACCACTCCCTCACACACTCAACACCCCATCAAAATAAACAAATGCAATGTTAATAAAAATGTTTAAAATAAAATATCAAGAAGCCTGGTGTAACGGCGCATGCCTTTAATCCTAGCACTCAGGAAGCAGAGACAGGCAGATCTCTGGGAGTTCAAACAGAGCTAGTTTCGGGACAGAATATGTAAGAGGGCCAGTTTCAATTTTTTTCACAATCACAATCATATTGGATTATGTTTCCCAGCTTCTCCAAATGTTTTCTCTTACATTTATTACTTATTTCCCTGAATCCTAAAACTAAAGAACACTGACAGCCTCTCCTGACCAGCAAGCTAACGAGTCTTGCTTTAACATCTTATTTGCAATAAAGTATTTTTAAGTGTTGACTGT
>NW_026068200.1:763165-804842 GCF_014885135.2 Alexandromys fortis
GGGGGAATCTAGGCCTCAGGTATGTTAGACAAGTGTTCTACACACTGAACAATATCCCAAACCTCTTTAAAATTTTTGAGACAGATTCTGGCTAAGTCACAAAGCCTGACTTAGAATTTGTGACGCCCTCCAGCACCACCTGGCTTAAAAAGTGTTAAAATCCTTTAAGGAAAGGCAAATCATTATCTTGACAAACACAGGAGTTAAGCAATGGTGGAAAAACATTCCTAGCCAGACTTGGTGACACACACCTTTTGACGGAGGCGTGTGGACCTTAATAAGTTCAAAGCCAGCCTAGGGAATGTCCCTAGCCAGATGGAGCAACACCAGAGACCTTGTCTCAAAGCAACAGCAAAACATTCCTAAAGAATGTACACACTGTCGGGAGGTGGTGGTGTGCCTTTAACTCCAGCCCTTGGGAGGAAGAGGCAGGTGGATCTCTGTGAGTTCGAGGCCAGCCTGGTCTACAAACTGACTTCCAGGAGAGCTAGGACTGTTACATAGAGAAACCCTGTCTTGAAAAACCACACAATGAACGTACATATTAAAATGACTAATAATACTAAGGATAAAATCTAAAAACGTATTACATTACTTTCTGGGAGGGAAATGAAGCATTAGATGATACAGTCACTCCCCCAGTCACGAGAAAACCTGACTTGCATGTGCCACGTCCGAAAGAGTTGCATTTATGATATTACACGCAGAATGGGAAATCAGTGGAAAGTTGGTTTTGGTTTGTTTTTGAGATGCATGTTGCTAGCTTTTAAGTTCTGGCTTGTTTTCAACAGATTGCTTGGGGTAAAGTTTGGCGATGATAGTGGGGTAGTATATCTAAAAGTCTCAAGTTGAGCCCACATCCTCAAATCCAGCTTTAGAAAACAAATAAAACCAAACCCAAAGCAAATATAAAACACACTGAACACTTCCCTGCTTAACCCCTCCCCACCCACATCAAAAAGATCTTAGCATCTGGCAAATGCTTATCCAGCAGCAAAGTCCCTTCTAGTGGATCCTGACTGCTCTGTGTGCCTTCCCAAGTGTTCTCAGTTCTTCAAACACTTTTCCTGAGTTACAGACACATCATGAACACTCCCACAAAAACTTTTTTTAAAGGCCCATTTCTCCCTGGCTAGTCCCATTACATGATCGGGTATTTATTATGGCTTCATGGGTGACAATGTTGAGAAAGGTCAACATACTTACCTCATTTGTTTGTGCAGGGCATATGCTTCGATCAGAGAGTGGACCATACTGGCCTGAAATATCAGCATGAAAAAAGAAAGGCAAAACAGTCTCTTCAAGGCTCAATTTACTGAAATCCCATTAACAACATCCTGCATGAAGAACTAACTACTTTATCTCTTCTCTCTTGTCACTTTGTCAGTTGGGAAAAACTTAAGACAAAATAACACAAAGCATTAAAATCGCCAGGCTACCCAGGATACTGAACACAAGTGATGGCATACTATCCTCCAACAGCTTGTGGTCAAGGACTTCAATGAACCCATCCTATTAGAAACTCCACTCACCACTTGACCGTTTCTTTCTCTCCCCCGCCTTCAGCCCTCCCGCCTTCACCCTCGGCTCGGACGTCCCGTTGTGCTCCCCAAAGGTAACCACTTCCTTCTGCCTCAGCTTGGTATACCTGAAACGGCTAGCTAAATTTTTGTTTAAGGTATCACTCTAGTTTTCCTGGTTTCCTAACATACTCCGTTTTACACCCTCCCACTCCCATCCCCCCAAACGGTGGTCTTTCATCCAGACCTCTTACCCGTTTGGGGATCTTGACGAGAGAGTCGCAAATGCTGACATACTCGGGACTATAAATATAAACCGGGGGCAGCGAATGCCCACTATCGGCCGGTTCCTCTGGCATCTCCATCTCCCACTTCCGACCGTCCCTGAGCCAAAGTCCGGATCCGACAGTTTGCGGACACAGCCTGGGCTCCGGTTCCTGCTCCTCTGTTCGGCCCCAGCGGTGTTCCCTGTTCAACATTCCCTCTTATTTAGATTGCCGGAGACAGTTTGCCTGGTCCCTCGCCCAGCTGAGGGAATGAATGGGCCCTCCCAGACCAAATCCCTTCATTTAATGACTACAGTTCAAAAAAAAGAGCTTAACAGATATAAAAGCCCAAATGGCTGCCAAGGAATCGGTTTTTTTCAAGGCACAAACAGCAGGGTCAAAACTAACCAGCCTTGTTGCCCTACGGGGCCATTTGAAATGAGGTCAGATTAGCTTCAGAGCATGCTGGGAGATGTAGTTTTAAGAGAGTAAGGTAACGGAAGAGTCACAGCTAAAAGCTGCGATTTCAAGTTTTGGCGCTAAAAAGGAGCCTCAACTCTTTTAAGTTTTCAGTCTGTAAATAGAGCCATTTAAATGTTTAGAGGTTTAAATACATTTTTAATAGCCACATAAGACCCACCACCATCCAGCTACATCAGCTGACTGTACTTAGAACAGGCTTTGAGGGGCTGTGGGATTAACTCACTGACTGGTTTGGAAATTTTACACAGCAAATCTCGTGCTGCAACTTTATTCCTACCTTTCCTCCTGATCCGTTAAGAGCTAACAATTTCACCAGTAATCTACTCTGACAAATCAGCTATCCCCTTCCTGAAACTGACTGAGATTGTGAAAATTGTAAGGTAGAATCTAACCAAAGAAAAATAACAGCATCTTCCTGGATCTTTCGCGTGATGGAAAGTGCAGGATGTCGCCCCAAAATTTGGAAAACGCAGCTCCCTCTCACATTTCCTTTCATTCGCTTCTGCAGCTAAACAGTGACTGTTTTAGGGCGAATGTTTTCGGTTTGGCATGCAGGGTGTTAGTGTGCCCTCAGGTAGTGTAGTTTTGGGTTTCTGGATGCCTCCATGATCTGAGCCTAGCTGGTCAGTTCCCAGACCCCCAACACTCACACCATCCTGAACTGACCTACTGAGGCCTCTGAAACAAGCCCACGTGTGTAACTTCGTTTTGTGAGAGGCACTTTGGTTATTATCTTAGTGAATCCTTTCAACAGTTCTGTGAAGGAAGCCGTAATATGCTTACTTTACAGCGTATTCTAAAGAGAAAGCGTCATTCTTAGCCACACACTGAAGTAGGAAAACAACCCAAAATCAGATCTACCTGACAATGAAAATCGAAATACTCCTTTTACTACATGAACTTGATTCTTCCAGGTGGACTTTGTGCTACACCTGTGGTCAGTATTCCATTTATTATCTCCTTGATACTTAATATTCTTGCAATCTTGGTGTGTGTACATGTGTTCTCCAGTTAGAATGGATCCAGTCATGCTTCCTTTGTATTCTTCCATAGGAACTAGTTCAAAGCACGGTCATCACTCAGCTACTCAAGTATTTCCATCACTCTATGGACTCAAAGATGCAATGTACTCTCGAGGAATCAGCATTATTATACAGAAAATAAGGAACTGTAAAAGAAACCATGTCAATACAGGTCCAGATGATGCATGTAAGGTGCTTAATTTACCTAACAAAATAAGCATTAAGTACTTAAATGAGTATTCAATAAATGGTTAAGCAGGGTTCTTAGTAGCATTTGAGACAATCTTAGTGAATGTACAATATTGTGCTTGGTGAGGATGGGACGCCATGCTGACTGGAAGGAATAGCTTACATAAAAATACAAAGAACTGGGGCTGGAGAGATGTCTCAGCAGTTAAGAGCGCTGGCTGCCTTTCCAGAGGACCCTGGTTCAATTCCCAGCACCCACCCTCCCAGCAGTTCACAGCTGTCTATACATTCAGTTCCAGGAGATGCAACACCCTCACACAGACATGCAGGCAGGCAAAACACCAATGCACATAAAACAAATTATTTTTTTTTTAAATACAAATAAAGTGTGACAGGCAAGATGGCTCAGTGGATAAAGGTAACTCTATTTTAGCAGAACAGACCAGATCATGAAAGGCTTCAAGTATTAGAGTAACAAACACACACACACACTCCATTCTCTTGGAAAGGTGGGGGGGGGCATTTTTGTAATGCTGAGGATGAAAGGGCTCTGTGTCTGCCAGGAAAGTGTGCTAGACCCCGAGCCCTTAGAATCTTCAGAAAAAAAAATCTACAACAGCAGTGTGTATGAAAATTGTTTATTTGAAAGACTGGCAAGTCTAGATAAGGAGTAGTCACCGATTTAAGCTGGGCTGGCAGCAGTGGGAAGAGAAAGGGAGCTGCAGTGCATAGGGAGGGAGCTCAATAGGACTTTCTGGCTACTTGGATCATGGGGGAGAGTGAGGGGGATGAAAGAGTGCGGCTGAAACCTGGAAAAGTGGAAGATCTGGGGAGAAGAAATCAGGGCCTTTGTTCGGTGCAAGAGTGTATGCTTAATCTGTGCAGCACCAAAAAGAAAAAAGGGCCATAAGGAAGAAGAAATGAAAAGGTGGGGCAGGATGGACTTTGGAGTATATGGAAGAAATGCTAAAAAGTGTTAAATCTCATAAAGCAATGTGTCACCTGGCTGTGGTGGCACATGACTTTAATCCCAGCACCAGGGGCAGAAGCAGGCAGATCTCTGTGAGGGCAAGGCTGGCCTGGTCTACTGGTTTATGTGTCAAGACCCTGTCTCAAACACCACACACACACTTCTATATAAAAATAAAGATGAGCCAGGCAGTGGTGACGCACGCCTTTAATCTCAGCACTTGGGAGGTAGAAGCAGGCAGATCTCTGCGAGTTTGAGCCCAGTCTGGTCTACAGAGTGAGTTCCAGGACAGCCAGTTCGGTTACACAGAGAAACCCTGTGTCAAAAATAAAAAAAAAAATTAAGAAGTTATGAGTGGCTTAAGTAGCCAGGGTAATATGAATGAAACAGTTGGATATAACATAACTTCTGGATATAACTTTGTTTTCAAAACTAAACTTCTATTTCCCTTTTTACACCCTTTCCCCATTTTTACACCTGTCCCTATTGCACAAGTCAGAAACCTAAGAGCTATTTCTGTGCCTTTCCATTCCTTCAGCTGCAGATCCAATCCATTAGCAATTTCAATCAGCACCATCTCCAAGACAATCTAAAAGGCACCTGCCTCTCCCACAGTTCCTACCCCAGACTGGCAAACATTACTTCTGGTCTGAACTCACATAACTATATATCTGATTTTTCCTTCTGTGTGTGTGTGTGTGTGTGTGTGTGTGTGTGTGTGTGTGTGTGTGTGTGTGCAAGGTTGTTGCGTAAAAGTTTCCTCTGAGATGGAAACATTCTATCCTGCAGGGAAGTTCCTTAAGACAAAAAGCAAGCAACTCAAAATGATTCAGGTACTCCCTGAAACTGACCAGATCAATCTGCTGCCCCACTCCCCCAGAGTAAACACTGCTGAGTCTCCTACAAGCCAAGTTTCTTGAAAGTAGCAGAGACCAGCCCAATTGCCTAGACGAATCAAAGACCAGTAGAGCGGCCTGGAAGAGGCTTGGGCCTGCTGAAGCTCCTGGTAGGACACTCTCCAACTTGTGTGCTCCAGATTTTCAGCAGCTTTTGTGAGCTGTCACCCATGATGGGGTAGACTTTGCTGGTGATGCAGCTTTCTTTGAGTCATTTCTACTCCTGTAAGTAACCTCAAAGACCTCGATGGCTCCCAAAGTTGGACTTTGGTGGTATCCATACTTTGGTCTGCTGTGGGCTCCCTATCTGGGGTGAATAGACTGTGTGTTGTCTTCCCTGAAAAAGTATGTCACGCAACAAGGGTGCATGTGCATACCTTTGTTGAGGGAGCGGCGGGGCTGCATCCCTGGCACCCAGCCGCCCCCATGGCTTATGCCCCGAAATAATTACACAGAAACTGTATTCTTTTCAACACTGCCTGGCCCGTTTTCTGTAGCCTCTTATTGGCTAGCTCTTACATATTAATATAACCCATTTCTAATAATTTGTGTAGCCCACAAGGTGGCTTACCAGGGAGGATCTTAACCTGCATCTGTCTGGAGCAGGAGAATCATGGCGACTCTCTGACTCAGCTTCTTTCTCCCAGCATTCTGTTCTGTTTACTCCTCCCACCTATGTTTTAACCTATGAGGGCCAGCCAAGCAGTTTCTTTATTTTTTAACCAATGACCTTCCTCCATCATACCTTTGGGTATGACTTCTCAGGGTTGTTTTTGTTTTTGGAGACATAGTCTCTACTGGCCTGGAACCTGAGTAGTCTACGCTGGTTGGGTGGCAATTCCCAGGGATCTGCATCCCCATCCCCAGCAGTGCAACTGTGAATTGTGTGTGTCACTGTGCCCAGTTTTTTAAATGTGGGTCTGAGGTTGAATTCAGGCACAAAGAGCACTTTGCCGACTGAACTGTGTCTCAGTCCTCTCCTAATCTTACTGCACAGTGGCCTATTAGATGCAGCAGCAGAGACATTTTCTTTTCAAAAAATTAAAAAGTAAACTGGGACTGGAAGATTAGCTCCATCAGTAAAGTATCTGCTGTACAATCATGGTGACCTGAGCTCAGATCCCCAGCACCCACAGAAAAATCGGCTGCCTACCATCTAGGTGCTCGGATGGCAGAAGCAGGCAGATCTCCTTGAGGGCGGGGTTGGTGAGAGAGCTTGTCTCTAAAAATGGTGGAGAGTGATCGAAACAGACACCTGACGTTGCTCTCTGGCCTCCATCCATGCATATGTGTGTAAACACCCCCCCCTCCCACCAAAGCGGGGAGGAGAGGGAGAAAGGGGATGTCATTAAGACCTGTCCCATACCAGGCTAAGGATCTTCAAGTCCACAATTGCCTTTTTAGGAAGAGAGAGAAGAGCACACAGTCAGCACACAGAATGGAAGGAGCCTGAGGCTGTCGTGCTACTAAGAGGTGAAACTGACAGTCTGGTAGTGTAGGGAGGAAGTGACTCTTGCTCTGGGCCTTCCTAGGCAAGGGAAGGAAAAACTGGCTAACTGAAGCCCTACATTCTAAGCTCTAATCGGATGGCACGGAAATGGGTTGTTCTATATGCTTTCCGATCCAGAGACAGCTGCGCTCTCCAGCACACAAGCTCCTTCGAACTAGAAATGGCATCCGAGCGTGGTAAACAAGCCACAGGTGACGCAGCTGTGGAGCACAGTGAAGTGTTGCTTAATGCTCCGGAACTGACGGTAATTCCTGCAGTGGTCCCACAGTGTGACTGGATGCTTGGTTATGGTTAACTCAGCTCAAAAGCATTCCACAAGTCTAATTGCTTAGTGCCTATACTGTCCTGGAACTGGGAATGAGACCTTCTCAAGACACTGAATTTGGAGTCACTGGACTCAAGGGAGGAGAAAGGAGGGTGAAGCCTGGCTCTGAGGTTTGCCTGGGTGATGGCCCTTTACAATATCATGACTGGCTTTCTCCTGTTATTGCCAAAGGTACTGTTTGAGCCTGCAAGGTCAGAATGGATGGGGCAGTTTCTTTTGTGGGCCTCCCTTTTCTGGAAGAGGCAGGAAAAGGAAAAGGAAATCTATTGAGCGAGCACTTCCCCAGTGGCTTTGATGCTTCAACATACTGACCTGATTTCCCATCATATCCTAACATGTCTTCCTTGAAGAACACAGTTGTTATGAATGAGAACTCTAAAGTTAGTACAAGGGTTCAAATTCCAGAAGAGTGACTTATTAGCTAATTTATCTTGTGCAGTATGCTTCAACTATTAGAGTGAGTTCCCCCACCTCTAGTGTTGACTGTGAAGGAAAGCTGCTCTATTGTATTTGGCAAGCACTCACATACTACTTATTTTAAGGACTATTATGTCAACCACTTTTTAATATGCATGCCAAATTTTACCTGCTATCCTAAATTGATGGATGTAAAGTACTTCTAGTGATCTGAGGACAAGTTCTTGGCTTTGAGGTACAGCCTTAGAAGAAATCAGACTTCTACTAGATACAAGATGGTCTTATCATTGGCCCTAGAACACTTATGAGAATGACAAAGTGATATGAACATTTATGCCAGGAAAGGAAGTATAAATAAGGGCTCCACTGAGCAAACCAAAATCTGCAGTTACTTCAACTGGACAAAAAGTAAAGATTAAGGGGCTGGGGAGATGGCTTGTCGTGTAAGCATGAGTATCTGCACTGGAACCCCAGCAGCCATAGCCAAAGCAGGGCATGGTGCTGGCACATGCCTGGTATCTGCCTCAGTGCAGGGCACCCAGGAGGGATGATCTTTGAGGCTCACTGCCCAGTCAGCCTCATCTGGTGAGTCCCAGATCCAGTGAGAGACTGCTACAAACAGATGAAAGTGGAGGGCTTCTGAGGAATAACACCCTGGTTGACCTTTAGCCTCCACATGCATATGCACCAGCATGATACACAAGCACCCGACATGATACACATGCACCTGACATGATACACATGCACCTGACATGATACACACGCGCCAGCATGATAATACACATGCACCTGACATGCAGACATATATACATCCACATTCACACAGTTCTGTGAGCTATGACTAAAGGTACAACTTTTGCCATGCTAGTGGCATCAAATTCTCAGAATGTGGTAAAACTAAACTATCTAGGCAGGGGACGTAGAGACGCTGTTTGCCATTGCTGGATTAAGTACTCTTGTTACAGAAATGACCAAAGAGTACTTTAAACAATATTATGTCAAATACTGATAATAGAAGAACAAACTATTTTAAGTTCTTTCTGGTAGTTTAGAAATACCACTCATAGAGTTGAAATGAAGTAAAAATCCACTTTATATTTTTAGTAAACTGTGTAAAGCACTAAACCTATGGTTTTTTTCCATATGTGCGGTATAATAATGTATGGTCTATAAATGCTCCTCTAATTTGACCCAGTTAATAAGCTTTGAGTATATAATATATCCAAACATTATGTGAAATGGTAATTAATTAGCTTCAATCACAAAAACATATAAGGTTTTTGCAGTGACACCAGACATAGTAAATTCTTATTCTTTATTCTAACTTCAAGACATAAAGTGCTTGTAAAAAGTTCCATCATGTTTCTTTCTTCATATTAACACTCTTAAAATGAACAAAATACTTAGCCAGGTAGTGGTGGTGCACATGCCTTTAATTCCAGCACTCGAGAGGCAGAGGCAGGCAGATCTCTGTGAATTGGAGGCCAGCCTGGTCTGCAGAGTGAGTTCCAGGACATGAAGGGCTACACAGAAAAACCCTGTCTCGAAAAAATAAGAACAACAACAAAAAAGAACAAAATACCAGTAATGTTTTCTGAAAAGTTACTTTAGAAATTAAATGCCACTGCCTGGGCATTCCATCAACAGACAAGTCAGTAACTCCAGAGAACTGCAGGCATTGGAGTCAGTTGAAGAAAAGAGGTCCAGGAAGGAGTGGCAGTTCCCACCAGCAGTGCTGGGTGTGCTTCCCGTGACTAGGGTATTTATAGGCTGTGAAGAGACAAACAGGTTGTGTGTTCTCCTCAAAAGTGACCAGAAAACCATGCACTCAGAAAGCTACTCACTGTGTGTTCCCACGACTGCGAGAGGGGAAAGGGGGCCACCCTGCCTTTGCTTCTACCACCCGTTTGCTAGCTCACTGCACTTGGACAGTGTGCCTGGAAGACTGTTCCCGATTCTCTGACTGTTTTGAGTTCACTAGCCCCATCATACTCATTACTGTTCTGGGAGAAAACCCTTAAAACTCTGAGGGAAAGAGGAGTCGAGTAGAAAGAAGGAAAACAAAGAAAACCTCTGCTAAGCCAGGCTACCTATGCATGGGACCAGAGAATGGGATGGAAGGCATATTTTTGTGATCCTTTGTGTGTCAATCTGAGGCCAGCTGCATAGCTCCCTCTCACACACAACATGCTTTAAAATGTTTCGAGACAGGGTCTCATACTGAGGCTCGCCTGGAGCTTGCTTTGTAGCCCAGGCTGGCTTTGAACTCACGATCCTCCTGCTTCAGCCTCTCAAGTTCTCAGATTAGCAATGAGTATGACCAGGCTTGGTTTGCAATGTTATCCACATGGTTATTCAATCCATTAAATGTAGAGATGGACAGACACACTCAAAATATAATTATTTAACCATTCCAAACACACAGAAATATGTATAACAATAGATATTTGGCCACAGATACCAAGATTAAAGGATATAAGTAGTATAATTGAGAAGTGAAAACAAACACAGGTGAAAGAATTGAAGAACAGATGTGGGAGAGGAGGGAGCTGAGAGGAGTGATTTGAGTGTGGCGGGGTGTGAATAGGTGAGGTGGAGAACAAAAGAACAGGAAAGAGGTGCTCAGACTGGACTGCCGGGTTTCTCTTTGCTCAAGGCTTCAGTTATTCTCTGTGTTGTATGTGGGCTGTGCTCCAGCAAGGATTAACCTACCTGCCTCTGGTGGTCTCTTGACTCCCTGTGTGTAGAGCACCACCTTCATAACCTCCCCTTTCCCTTCCTCTCTGGAATTGGGCTCCTGGCTCCATTTTTTCTGGGTTATTCCATGTGTCCGCAAATATGTGCCTGGTAGCATCAGTCCTCATAAAATGTGACTTCAAGTATTAACATAGAAATCCTTAAACTTACATGTGAGCTTATATTTTTTAATATTTCACCACAGAGCAGGCAACATGGGCAGATATAGAAAGGTCAACATCAAAAGGCAATATTCGACAAAGAAACTATTTTCACCACTCAAAATGAATCAGCCTTCGAGTGAAGAAGGAAGCTATGATCTGGTGTTGGCGTTTCTTAAGGCACTTAAAATAGACATTTCAAAATTACAGCAGTATAAAATCCAACAATTTAGCATCTACTCTCTTGAAATAATGACCCAATTAAGACCCACCACTCATATACACAAAAAAGAAAGGAAGTCCAGAAATAAGAATAAGGGCTTCAGAATAACTTATTAATACCTGTTCTTCAAAAGGAGTTAGAAAACTAAGCTGGTAACAGTTCTACAGAGTAAAAACACATGCAGACATTTCTGAATCATAAAAGAAGCAGGGATAGTGATTGTAGACCCAGTTGAACCTTTACACTGGAGTGAGTCTCCAAGTGAGGGTTCTTTTCTTCAAAAGTAGTGAGATTATCAGCAAAGTTCTCTCTTCTTGGGAGGGATGGGGAGTGGTCAGGTGTTAACATTTCAGTTCCATGCACAATCAACCAACACAGGGACCAGATGCTGAAAGGATTCCAGCAGCCAGAACCCACAGCCCTCACTGCATAGCACAGAGGCTGTGTGGCAGAAACTCCTGCACGTAGGTAGCAGCTGCCTTGGAGAGGTAGGTCATTGTGCCAAATCTGCCACTGGGTGCGCTGTCATACAGAAGAGTACAGATGCCAGATGCAGGATCCTTTGCCAACATGACGTCATCTGCACCAAGGGTTTTCTATTTGGTTTTAAAAGATGGGAAAACAGTGGGAAGAAAAGGTTACCAATCCTACCACGCCAAACTCTGATGAATACACCTCAGAGCTTCCTTCCCATTGCCTATTCTTTGGCTGTATAAGCAGAGGGGGCTTAGGGTTACGAAGGATGGATATGAATTTCTACACATGGCATTTGCCACTAGACTCTAAATTATTTTAATTACTATTTAGAATTTTCTATTATAAAGCATTTTTGAAAATGAAATATCAATAATTGATTAAATGATTTATGTCTGTTAGTAACAGAAATAATGTTAACACTTGGAGATAACCCAGCAGAACTACACTGGGACGTCCACCTTCTAGTACTGCTCATTTTGGCTTGTATTCCTTCATATCGTATTTGGTTCTATTTCTTTCTAAACCACCTTAATTCACAAACACTGTAGACATTCTAAATCTCAAGTCTATGTCTAAAATGGTTTATATTTTCTCATATGTGGCCTGATAATATCCCAGAACACTTAAAACTAGGACTGTTTAGAAAATTTTGGATACTTTTGTCTTCTCTCACAGTGGGTAAGAGAAGGAAACATTTGTTGTATGTTCTGGGTATCATGTAGCCCAATCTGGTCTTGAATTCACTATATAGCTGAGGCTAGCCTTGAATTCCCAATCCTCCTGCCTGCAACTCCCGGATGCTGTGACTGCAGTGTGCACCACATTAGGCAGCCTACCTGTTCTTGAAGGAACAAGTCATTGGCAATGTGTACGATTTTTTCCACAGCAATGATGCTTCCAATGCTATGAATTTCAATATCTGCCAGCATGGTAAGGACAAGGATGGCTTCAACCAGAAGCTGGCGGTACTCTGGTTGAGGCACACGATTCAGGACAGACTCCACATGGACAGAGAATTTAATCTCGCCTGGGGTCATCTGTGATAGAAAAAGTGAAAATCAATTTCTAGAATCCCATCACCCAAGAATAGCAAACCTTTTCTTTGAAAAGCAGTAAAAAGTCCGGTAACTGCAGCCCTTTAATGGAATGGTGTAAATTGGCACAATCTGGTAATGTATAACAAGAGTCATAAAAGTATCAATGCCCTCTAACCCAGAATATTATTTATGGGAGTTTGTCCTAAGGGAATAATCCAGAGAAGAAAAAGCTCCATGTGTACTAATGTTTATGGGAGCATCAGTCACACATGTGAAACTTGACATAACCTAAACATGGCAATAAACACATAAATTATGACATACTATAGTAACTTCATGAGGCTTTATGAAGCTATTTATGAGACTAAATCTATGACCCAGAGAGAAAGCACTGAAGTCAAACTTGAAATGATATAAATAGATAGATAGACAGATAGATAGATAGATAGATAGAGTAGAATTATGTGAAGTAGCTACAGACTGTTAGAATAAAACGGACCTTAAGAAATGCACTTATGCAAATCAAGACAACTTTAAGATACCATCTTACACCTGTCAGAATGGCGAAAATAAACACCAATGATAGACTTTGCTGAAGAGGTTGTGGAGAAAGGGGTACACTCATCCATTGCTGGTGGGAATGCAAACTCGTGCAACCACTTTGGAAAGCAGTGTGGAGGTTTCTCAGGAAATTCGGGATCAACCTACCCCTGGACCCAGCAATACCACTCTTGGGAATATACCCAAGAGAGGCCTTATCATACAACAAAAGTATATGCTCTACTATGTTCATAGCAGCACTGTTTGTAATAGCCAGAACCTGGAAACAACCTAGATGCCCTTCAATGGAAGAATGGATGAAGAAAGTATGGAATATATACATATTAGAGTATTACTCAGCAGTAAAAAACAAGGACTTCTTGAAGTTTGCAGGCAAATGGATGAAAATAGAAAACACTATCCTGAGTAAGGTAAGCCAGACCCAAAAAGAGGAACATGGGATGTACTCACTCATATTTGGTTTCTAGCCATAAATAAAGGGCATTGAGCCTATAATTCGTGATTTTAGAGAAGCTAAATAAGAAGGAGAACCCAAAGAAAAACATATAGTCATCCTCCTGAATATTAACCTTCATCAGGCGATGAAAGGAGACAGAGACAGAGACCCACATTGGAGCACCGGACTGAAATCTCAAGGTCCAAATCAGGAGCAGAAGGAGAGAACACACAAACAAGGAACTCAGGACCGCGAGGGGTGCACCCACACACTGAGACAATGGGGATGGTCTAGAGGGAACTCACCGAGGCCAGCTGGCCTGGGTCTGAAAAAAGCCCGGGATAAAACCGGTCTCGCTGAACATAGTGAACAAGGAGGACTACTGAGAACTCAAGAACAATGGCAATGGGTTTTTGATCCTACTGCACGTACTGGCTTTGTGGGAGCCTAGGCAGTTTGGTTGCTCACCTTACTAGACCTGGATGGAGATGGGTGGTCCTTGGACTTTCCACAGGGCAGGGAACCCTGATTGCTCTTTGGGCTGACGAGGGAGGGGGACTTGATTGGGGAAGGGGGAGGGAAATGGGAGACGGTGGTGGGGAAGAGACAGAAATCTTTAATAAATGAATAAAAAAAAGAAAAGAAATGCAGTTATGGGGCTGGAGAGATGGCTCAGTGGTTAAGAGCACTGATTGCTCTTCCAGAGAACCTGAGTTCAATTCCATCACCCATTTCAGGTGGCTTACAACTCCATCTGACTTCCACCGGGACCAGGCATGCATGTGGTGCACATACCTATATGCAGGCAAAACCCTCATGCACATTTTAAAAATTTAAAAAATTTTAACTGCAGTTATTTTGGGGTAAAGTAGACGGAGAAATGCTTTTTGGTAAAATTGTATTGTTTATATTCTATAGAAGCAAGTATATTTGGAGTCTAAAGACAGGTTAAAAACTTGTATCAGGAGCAAATGACTTTGCATATCTTGGAAATCTCTAAGCTTGTTTCCTTATCTATAAACTTTCTGAGAAAGACATTCTCTTCTTAGGTGTCTTACAAAATTGAACTGAAAAATCAAATAATGTGAAAGTTCTTTGAAGACTCTTAAAGGTATTAGGTTTACATTTTTACAATTAATATTTCAACACTGTTTAAATGCACAGAATACAACTGTTTACGCAGGCAGTGTGGTGTTCTTTGTTACACAAAAGGCTTGTATGCAACAGTAGAGGCCTAAGACATTATACTAGCATTCAGTCCTGGCACATGCAGCTGATACTGCACCACCACCAGTTTTTGAGAATTTTATACTTTCTAAACTTACTAGTCCTAGCTTGTTAGTACAAAATACCAAAACATCTGATAACCAGTGTCTGTGTTTCATGGCAATGTCTTCCTACCATGATTATTTATCAGTGTTAGTCTATAGATTAAAAAATTACAAATGCTTAAGTTTCCTCTCTGGAAACTCTAATTCACTAAGTTGGGAAAGAAAGTTACTCTAATACAGTGGTTCTCAACCTGTGGGTAGTGACCTTGGGGAGGGCTCTGTTGTGGAATATTACTTTAACTATGTGAAGGTGTGTTATATTTGTTTATGCTGCATTTAACAGCGTAAAGATGTATTGCTTTGGCTGCCCAAGGCATCTGATTGGTCTAATAAAAAGCTGAACAGCCAATAGCTAGGCAGAAGAGAGACAGACAGGACTGGCAGGCAGAGAGAATAAGTAGGAGGAGAGATCTAGGCTGGAGAGGGAGAGAGAGGAGGAAGAGAAAGGAGGGAAGAGAGAGAGGGAGGAGGGAGTGGGAGGACGGAGACAGGAGGGAAGGAGAGGGAGGATGGAGGAGGGAGAGGAAAGTAGGGAAAGAATGAGAATTATAGAGAAAGAGAGGGAGACATCAGGGCCACCCAGTCAAACATCACCAGCCAGCCAGATGCAGAAGCATGAAAAGTAGGACATACAGAATGAAAGAAAGGTAAAAAGCCCTGAGGCAAAACACAGATGAAGAGAAACAGGTTATTACAAGAGCTAGTGGGAAAAGCATAAACTAAGGCTTTAGCATTCATAATTAATAATAAGTCTCCATGTCATGACTTGGGGGCTGGCAGTCCAAGAAAGTCTACTACAGGGATCACATAGCAGATATTTGCATTATAATTCATAACTTACAAAATTACAATTATGAAATAGCAACAAAAATGATTTTATGGTTGGGGGTCACCACAACATGAGGAACTGTATTAAAGGGTGGCAGCATTAGGAAGGTTGAGAACTACTGCTCTAAAATACGATTAGATGTCAATATCAGCACAGGTCTACAAGTATCCTATTGGAGAAAGGTTGGGGTGAAACAGATGGGACAATATAGGAAGCCATTCATTCTTACGTTTGTAGCCTTTTTGCCTTCTCCAACTCCCAGTCTCATGTAGAAAAACTTAGTCATTGCAAAAAGCTATTCTTATTAATAAAACAAATAATTATCCATGTTTATGGTGTGTATGTGTGTGTTATATACATGTGTGTAGGTTGGTAAATGTGGAAGCCAGAAGCTGACATGAGATGCTTTTCTTAATTGTTTTCCATCTTTTTTTTTTTTTGAGGCAGGGTCTCTCACTGAACCTGGAGTATTCCATTTCAGCTAGACTAACTGGCCAGCAAGCACCTGCAATGCACCTGTTACTACATCTCATTGTTGGCATTACAGGCTTGCACAGCCATGCCCATTTTTATTTTACATGGGTGCTGGGATGCAAACTCAAGTCCTCATGCTCGCTCAGCAAAACTAGAACCATATTATTATCGTCTAATATTCCCATTCCATTTTTACCTCCTTCATGCATTTTACAGTCAATTGACTGTAGCACGAGTAGTAAAAACCCAGAAACAGATACTGGGATTCAAGCTGAAGATCAGAAAAGCAAAGCAGCCAGCCACTAGAGAGCTCTTACCTCTACCAAGGCTCAGACAAAGGGGTGATCCTGCAGTGCTCTGCACCCCAATGCTCAGACTCCACTGAGTTCCTGTGTCTTCCCCTTTACATTCCTCTCTCTGCCCAGCCATATCACTCCTGTCTGCACCTCCCTAGTGCTGGGATTAATGGTGTGCGATCCCAAGTGCTGTGTGAGCTCTGTTTCTCTTTTAGACAGATTCAATCTCACTTAGCCCAGGGTGGCCTTGACACAGAGATCCCTGTGACTATCTCCCAAGTCCTGGGATTAAAAGTGTGTGCCACTACTGCCTGGGCTGTATGGCTCACTAGTATGACTGCTTTGCCCTCTCATCTTTATTTATTAAAACACAAATAATATACCATTATAATTGATTCATAAAAGGATAAGTCTGTTTCTTTGAAATCTAATTGATAAATTTAGTTTCAATAATATAAATTCAATAAATATCAATTTCATAATTGATAACTGAAATATTTCAGACAGGTGAGCTTTCCATCATATATATGTAAAGGACAGAATCTTACCTCCCTTGTGGTTGAAGAAGGAAGAACAAAACCTTCCACAGAAAGTCCATGACACTGCAAGGTAGAAAAACATGTTATGACCAGAGACAAAGTAAGAGCTGGGAGGCAAGAAGGAGAGACTTCATATTAATAAGGTTATGATTTGAGCAACCACAGGCCAGCTGGAGGTCCTATAGTCCATGTGCCCAAGAATGGGTTCATGATTTCTAAGTGCCAAGATTCAGGATGGGACTACCATAGTTCATCCTCTTCTTAGGGTAGTGGAGTGGGCAGGGTCGATCTTTCTGGGATAGACTAGACACCAGATTCAGAGACCACCTAGAAGAGTATCATGCAGGTCCCAGAGTCATTACCAGGAGGCCTTCAAGGCCTGGCAAGATGACTTGACAGATAAAAAGTACTTGCCAACAGCCAAGCAAGTCCAATAAAAAGAGATTACTCCCATAATCCCAAGCAAGGGAGGAAAGGGAGAACCTACTCCACAAAGTTGTACTCCTACCTTCACATGTATGCTATGGTATGTGCTTCCTACCATAGTGTGCATGTGCACGATCATGCACACACACACACACACACACACACACACACACACACACATTTTTAAGAAAATAGATAGGCCTTCAAGAGACTGAGGCTGCCGGACATGACTCACAGTAGATATTAATGTACGTGAGCCATTTGTACTTGTTCTTGAATTGGAGGCCAGCCTGGACAATAACAAAGCCCTGTCTCCAAATAAGTAAATCAGAGCTGGAGAGTTGGCTCAAAGGTTAAGAGCACTTACTACTTTTGCAGAAGACTCAAGTTCAGTCTCCAGTACCCACATGATGGCTCACAACCAACTTCCTCTAACTCTAGTTCCAAAGGATCCAATGCCATCTTCTGTCCTCTGTTGGTACCACATATGCGCACACACATGAATGCATGCATGTATGTATGTGTGTGTATACACACACATATATAAAATGATTAAATATAAAAAATTAACAATAAAACAAGAGTGTTCTTTAACTGCTAGTATCATTGCAGCTTTTTATTACTTTAGTGGTTTTCATCTAAGAAAAAATATCAGTAAGAGCAACTTCTGCAAACTCCCCATATACTTCACTGTTTTGTTTGTTTGTTGTTTTCTTTGTCGAGACAGGATTTCTCGAAGATCAACTTGCCTCTGCCTCCGGAGTATTGGGACTAAAGGCATGTGCTACCGTTCTTGCTTCCACCTACTTTTGGTAGTGACAATGGATATGAATAGCTTAGAGCTGCAAATAACATTTCCACTCTCATAATAATAACAAAGAAAGCGAGCCACAGCATCACATTATTGACTGGCAGCAAATACAGTGTAAAATCCCACAATGCTCAACTATGGCCCCAAACAGAGAGGTTCTGATTTTTAAAACCTTATTCAGAAACAATACCCCCGGGTAATGGTGACTCATACCTTTAATCCCAGCACTTGGGAGGCAGAGACAGGTGAATATCTGTGAGCTCGAGGCCAGCCTGGTCTACAGAGTGAGTTCCAGGACAGGCTCTAAAGCTACAGAGAAACCCTGTCTCAAAAATACCAGAATGGGGAAAGAAAACAAAAGAAAAAGAAAAAATACAATAAGGACAATAGAGTAAATTATTAATAATGCCACAGTGATAAATCAATTTTTCCTGTGTTTGTCATGTAATGGTTATGCCACAGCAAGACAGATTCACGATTTTTAAGAGGGGAATAAAGAACAACACTGTGTTGCACTCACTTTTTGCAAAATTTTCCATACTTTTTGATAAAATCCGATTGGTACTCTATTTAGTGCTCCATCTAGTCTTCTCCGCCGTTGCCATTGACCTTGACGACTATCTTTAGATGTCTGTTGACCATCCACAGTAGGAAAGGATCCACTACTTGCAGCAATACAGGCTGCAGGTGACTTGGGAGAAGACAAAAAAGTAAATCCAAAGTGATCACTGCCCCTATGATCAAGTATCATAACCGTTATATTTTAAATCGAAAACCTGCACATTCTAACATATAGCAAAGAGAATAGTAAATACTCTATAAAACGAGAAAGCACATGAAAGAGCCAAAGTAATGACGCGACTACAGCTTGCAGTGTTGTAAGACTGTATAAACATTTAAAATTATTTCATTTATTTGTTGAGATTATAGTATAATTACTTCATTCCCCCCTTCCATTTTCTCCTTTCAAAGCCTCCCATATGGCCCTCTTTGCTTCCTTTTCAAATTGGTGGCCTCTTTTTAATTGTCATCATATACATATATGTATCCTAAATATAAAATACAACCTGCTCTAGAACTCTCAACAGAGGAATCTAAAATGGCTGAAAGACCCTTAAGGAAATGTTCAACATCCTTAGTCATCAGAGAAATGCAAATCAGAACAACTCTGAGATTCCATCTTACACCTGTAAGAATGGCCAAGATCAAAAACACTGATGACAACTTATGCTGGAGAGGTTGTGGGGAAAAGGGAACACTCCTGCACTGCTGGTGGGAGTGCAAACTGGTACAGTCCCTTTGGATGTCAGTGTGGTGATTTCTCAGAAAATTAGGAAACAACCTTCCTCAAGACACAGTAATACCACTCTTGGGTATATATCCAAAGGATGCTCAATTGTGCCACAAGGACACATGCTCAACTATGTTCATAGCAGCACTGTTTGTCATAGCCAGAACCTGGAAACAACCTATATGCCCCTCGACCGAAGAATGGATAAGGAAAGTGTGCCACATTTACACAATGGAGTACTACACAGCAGAAAAAAATAACAACAGCTTGAATTTTGCAGGCAAATGGATGGATCTAGAAAACATTATTTTGAGTGAGGTAACCCAGATACAGAAAGACAATTATCACATGTACTCACTCATAAGTGGTTTTTAAACATAAAGCAAAGAAAACCAGCCTACAAACCACAATCCCAGAGAATTTAGACAACAATGAGGACCCTAAGAGAGACTTACATAGATCTAATCTACATGGGAAGTAGAAAAAGACAAGATCTCCTGAGTAAACTGGGAGCATGGGGACCTTGGGAGAGGGTTGCAGGGGAGGGGAGAGGTAAAGGAAGCAAAGAAAAATGCATAGTTCAATAAAATCAATAAAAAATACAACCTATTCAGTCTGTATAATGTTACTCGAATGTATGTTTTAGGACTGACCATTTGATAGTGGATAATTAACTATTGTGCTCTTCCCTGGGGAAATGTACAATCATTTTGTAAAGTACTCTGGTGATTCAGAGTAGCAATGATAAAAATACCAATAATACAAGACATTGTCTGTTTATCAGCTTTAATCTAACTTCTACCTGTCTATGACTTTTAACATAAGTCTCCGTATGCTACTTTTCTATTGCTATGATAAAACACTGTGACCATGGCAACTTATAAAAGTAAGCATTTAATGGGGCTCTGGTTCCAGAGGGTTAATAGTCCACGATGGACGACAGTGAAGGCACTAAAAGTTCCGAGAGGATTAGAAGGGAGAAAAATTGTGTTTGAAACGAATGGTGCTGAATAAGTGGCCATCCACATGCTAAAGAATGAAGCTGCACTCTTTTGCACACCGTATGCAAATATGAGAGCTCAAAGGAATTGTTTGGGGGGAAAAAGACAAAAAGCCCTGAGACAAATAAAACCACAAAAAGGAAAATCAAAACAAGCAAAAGACGAGTAAGACAAAAACCCCACACCAAACAAAACATTACATCCACAGAAAAACAAAACACCAAAAACTCAAAACCAAAAAAACTCATGGAGTACATTTATGTTGCCATGGGGCCTGCCCTTGAGAGTGGTTAAAAATAGTCAACAAGGCAGACCAGAACACAGGAGTGTTGTTCTTGCAAGTCATTTTTACAGGTTTGGCACTTGGGCTGGAGTATGGAAATGTGGCCTTTGGAGGGACTATGTCAACTCTGCAGTTTATGTCTAACACTTGCTTTCCTCCCGGGAGTCCGGAGTTTGGGGATATGCCGGACAGAGACTCTTTTCATGACCAGTCCCAAACAAAGAGCCTGGGTTCTGTGCTGGGTCTTTAGCTATTCTGCGCACAGCACTGCACTTACGCTGTAACAAGGCACTGGAGGGATTGTAATGCATCCCATATGGCTCTGCTGTGGGAGCGCTCTAGAATCTTGTGCCGTTTTCCATGGGCTTCACCCAGTGCACCTTTTCTTTTGCTGATTTTGTTGTTTATCCTTTTGATGTACTAATCATACCTTTATGATTATGTGATTAATCCTGTGACTCCTAGTAAATTACTGAGGCTGGAGATGGTCTTAGGGAGTTCCCCCTCCTAATACAATCATAGCCCAAATGTAAGGGCTAAAGCTATTTTAATAAAATTGTTAAAATATAGCGTATAGTCCAAAACAGCATTAAATTTTTGTGGCATTGATTTAGATAACAATTTCTTAGATGTGAATGACATAAGAAAAAATGGAAAATGGAAGTTAAAACAGAAGACTTTTGTTCTTCAAAGAACATAAATAGAAATGTAAAGGAAATCCACAGAAAGAGAAAATATATGCAAATCACATATTCTCTAAGGATGCTGTATTTAGAATATAAAAAGAATCCTTGTAACCCAAAAAATGTAAAAAGCCCAATTTAAAATGGATAAGGAATCAGGGAAATGCAAATTAAAACTACTTTGACATTCTGAGTCACTGGCTAATTGACTATCATTAAGAAAACAGAGTCTGATGGTGGTGGTGGCGCACACCTTTAATCCTAGCACTGGAGAGGTAGAGGTAGGTGGATCTCTGTGAGTTTGAGGCTAGTCTGATTTATAAAGTGAGGGCAGCCAGGGATATACAGAGAAACCCTGTCTCAAAAAAAATGTTCAAATGAATGAATGAATGAATGAATAAATAAATAAATAAATTCTGGCAAGGATCTGGTGGGGGAAGGGGAGCCTTTATTGACTGTAGCTACTTTGGAAATCCTTGTGGCAGCTTCTCAAAAGATGACAAAAGACAACTATCATTTAACACAGCTATACCATTTCTGAGCATATAAGCAAAGGATTCTACATCCCACCATAAACTTGTGCAGTCATGTTTATTGCTAGTCTAGCCACCACAGCAGGATAACGGGATCTAGCTAGATGCCTACCAACTGATGAGTGAATAATGAAAATGGAACACACACACAATGGAACTTTACTGCAAAGAAAAATGAATTCTGAAAATTTGTAGGAAATAGATATAACTGGAAATTATTGAGGTAACCCAAACTCAGAAATACAAATGCTGCATGTCCTCTCTTATATGAGTCTATCCTATCTATCCATTAGTGTTTATATATGTATATATGTGAATGTAAGTACTTTTGTTAGGTATTTTTTTCACAGCGACAGGAAACGTAACTATACGCTGAGAGAAATGAAAATACACAGTTTGGGTTAATTTTGTGTCGACTCAACACAAGAGTCATTCAGGAAGAGGGAACCTTAATTAAGAAAATGCTTTCCTAAGATTAGGCTATAGGAAAGCCTATAATGCATTTTCTTAATTCGGGATTGAGAGAGGGCCCAGCCCATTGTGGGTGGTACTAGCCCTGGGCAGGTGGTCCTCAACTATGTAAGAAAGCAGGGTGAACACTCCATGGGAAGAAAGCCAGTAAGCAGCGCTCTTGCCTGGCCTCTACATCAGCTTCTGCCTCCAGGTTCCTGCTGTGTTTGAAAGCTTGCCCTAACTTCCCTCAAGGATGGACTGTGATTAAATTGTGATGCAAATTTAAATAATCCTCTCTAAATTGCTTTTGGGCATGGTGTTTTATCACAGCAATAAATACCCTAAGACACATACCTACTTAAAAATCTGTACATAAAGGTTAATAGCAACACTGTGCATAAAACCATTCAGATACCCATCAACCGATGAACAGATAAAGAGAATGTGGTGTAACAATACAATGATTATCATTCTGCAATAAAAATGAATGAAATAGCAATATTTATAACAACATAAAGAACCCTGAAAAACTATGCTAAATAAAAGAGGAAATTAATTGGTTAAAGTGATTATTTGACAGATTAGATTCAGAAATAAACACAAAATAAAGGATTATAGAAATATTTTCCAAGAAAATAACTTGTCTTTTTAAATTTCCAAATTCATTAATGCTGTCATCATTAACATGGAAATCACAGAGCTGGAGAACTCCTCCTTATTTAATGCTGGGTATTTGCTTAAAGTTACTCAAAATAATATTTCCAATAGATCTCTTCTTTGTTTAGCCTAAATTTCTTCAGTTTGGGAGAAATTAAATCATAACTTGTTATGATTTAAACCAGACAAATGTAGATGATAAAAGTACATTATATGTACAAGAAAATGTCATAATCAAATTCATTATTTCATAGCTTATTATGTTATAATAACGTAGAAAAAAACAAAAATCAAAAAATTTGTTTAGAAAAGAATCTTCCTAAATTGTGAGCTTCATCGAGTCATTTCCATTTTGTTCAATGCTATATCTCCAGTGCATGACATAAAGTTGGCATTTAGTTCACATTTACTAAGTAAATTACTTCTTAGAGGATCAGTCACAACAGGGTAACTTTGAAATTTAAAAGTGCATCAGAATCCCTAAAGAGGATATTAGAACAGACTGCTGGGGCTTAGCCCAGTCTTTCTAGTTCACTATCACTAGGATACAGACCAAAATTTGGTTTTACTTTCTTTTTTTAAAATTAATTATTTTTAATAAAACCATCTTTTCTCATTTTATATACCAATCCCAGTTCCCACTCTCTCCTCTCCTCCAGCTCCCCCACCTTCCCTCCACGCCCCACCCCCATACACTCCTCAGAGAGGGTAAGGCTTCTCATGGGAGTCATCAAAGTCTAGCACATCGTTTTGGGACAGGGTTTTTTCAAATACATTACAAAATGATGTTGGTGTTGTCTAGTCCACTGTCTGATGCACACTTTCATTGGTTCAAAGAATGAATATATACATAACAAAACTTTTTAATTGATTATTTTTCTGAAATAAAAGAGAGGTTGGAGTTGAACTCTCCTACCTTATTAGGAAAGAAATAGACTCCTCCCTTTTATATGGAATTGATCTATAGTCACGTTAGTTCAAGATCAATTTGTTTTCAATTATTGATTTTTTAGTTTTAGATTTATTTTATGTGTATGAATCATACCACAGGAGTACCTGAAAGTTAAAGATGGCTGTGAACCACCATGGGGTTCTGAGAATGGAACCCAGGACTTCTGCAAGAGCAACAGGTGTTCTTAACCACTGAGCCATTTCTTCAGCCCCTAATTTTTTTTTTGGTATATACTCAAATACTTTCTTATGATCCATATAACAGCATATTAAAGCACTTGTGGATGTAACATGAGATAACATAAGATTATGTTATGAGATAACATAACATAGTTACCAGAAAGGACGGTGACATCAAATCTACACCAGAGGGATGACCACCACTGGTCTATAAAAGAAATTGAGAAAATAAAAAATTTAAAGGGAGAGGCAAGGCAACAATTATTTGTTTAAAAAATTATTAATATTATTAAACTACAGACAATTTAAGTAATTAGCCAGCATGTTATAAAAAAAGCCAATAAAATATGCTTACTCCAAATGCCATGGCAAAGAATAAAATAAGTAAAAACTACCCTGAAATATCTTCACCTATAAATTAAGAGTACTGGGAATTGGCAGGAAAAAATACAAAATACCAGATGGGCAGGTAAGGATGAAAAGCAATGCTATAAAATAGGAAAGCAATGACAAGCTAGGCTCTGTCCTCTATATTATAGCCCCTTTGAAGACCTATAGGTAGTAAATATGTAGGAGAAAACCTTCAAGTAGTTGGAAAGGTCAAGTTTACCATCATTTTCATCATGGACTTTTGAGTTCCAATCACATAAAGAATTTATAATAACACTGGATATCTATAAAAACTATAATGTGAGCTGGGTGTGATGTTACATGCCTTTAATTCTAGAACTTTGGAGGCAGAGGTAGGAAGCCAGCCTGGTCTACAGAGTTTATTCCAGGACTGCCAGGCTACATAGAGAGACCTTGTCACAAGAAAACAAAACAAACCCCCAAACTATTTTCACTGTCAACCCAAACTAGGATCACTAACTAATCACATCGATGAAGAACTTTTCAGCACTAAAGCTGTCCTTTCCACTCTCAAATAGGAGAAAATTCAGGTAATTAAAATTTCCTGGCAAAAACTGTAACATGAACAGAGTAGCTCCTTTTTTCTTTTAAACTATTTTTGATATTTTTATTTTATGAGTATGGATGTGTTTCACATACATGTATGTCTGTGTACCACATGCATACAGTCCCCATAGAGGCCAGAAAAAGGTGCCAGCATCTCGGAGGCTGGAGTAACAGACTGTAAGATACTATATGGGTGCTGGGAATTGAACCCAGGTTCTCTGGAAGAGCAGCCAGTGCTCCTAACCACTGAGCCATCTCTCCAGGCCATCTTCTTATTACAATCTTTCCTTGTATAAAATATGAACGCCAGATGATATTTAAGAAAAGTACTCAAGTTTTCTTCAAAAGTAGGCTTCAAGCACTGGCATATTCTCCTAAATGACTTCAGGGCCCCCTTTTAAAAGAAACAAAATATCTATTTTGCCTCTTCTATCCATGATATTTTTAATGTGTAGGCTACTATAATTCCACTTTGAAAGCAGAAGGGGTTTTAAGTCTTTCTTAAGAAGTGCTATTAATAAGTACAGAAACGATCTCTGCAAGTATAGTCTTTAGGTCATAGGCCCTAGGAGAGAACTTACTACCATCATCTGTCTAAATGGACATAGCATCAGACTACACCCTAAGTACTCATGTTCATTCCAAGATTAGTGCAAGAAGCTTCTTTTTACAGTAGGTGGTGGTTAATATAGAGACCCACATCTGGGTCTCATGAAGAGAATAAGAGACCGTGGAGTGCTCAGCCCTGAACGGGACATCTATATTATATATACACTCTCAAGGCTCAGGGATCACTGCAGAGGAGAGAGTGGAAAGATTAAAGAACACCGTGGAACAATGTTTTCCAGAAATGACACAGCTGTTGAACACATGAACTCATACCATGCATAAAATCAAGTCTGCCAAAATCTAAGCGTGGAAAGGGAGGGGCTCAGAAACTCCACTCTCAGATGAGCTATTGGTAGTTGATGGCTGCTGGGGGAAGAAACGTCAGTTCCCTTTATGGATGGGGCCCCTAAAAGGCTGCTCATGCTTCAGTAGACAGCCATACAAACCCCCGCCCCACTAGCAGTACTCAGTGGACTCAATGGGTTTGAAAAAAATAGTACATGAAGTTGTGAGAGGAGGGGCACATGGAGAAGGTGGAAGGGAAGGACTGAGATCAGACTTGATCAAAATGTACTATATGCACGTGCAAAATTCTCAAATGGTAAGAAAGTAGCACTACTAGACGGGATTAAATTAGCACCTTCTCAACTTGGACATCTTAAAATACTATGATTTTCCAGAATTTTAAAAGCTATTAGGTATTTCTTTGACTAATGCACTAAGTCATTGTTTCCTACAGTGAAAGGCCATATCGTTTGGTGACTCCTATTGATTCCTAGTCCTGTGCAGCTGTTCCTCCTCTTCATATATATGTATCATTTAATGGTTCTCTCCTATAGTAGTTAGAAATCTCATAAAACCACCCTGTCATTTATTTTTATAGTGTTTGGGATGAAACCCAGGGCTCTGCACATGTTAACCCCGCCAAAAGAGATTAAAAACAAAGCCTTCATCTAATCTGGTATCCTCTCTAGTACCTTTCTTTTGAGACATTGTTTCTCTGTGTAGCCCAGGCTGTCCTGGAACTCTCTCTTTGTAGACCAGGCTGGCCTTGAACTCAGAGATTCACCTGCCTCTGCCTCCTGACTGCTTGGGATAAAGGTGTGGGCCACCACCACCTGGAATACCATTTTTTAAATTTTGAAGGACTAATATATTTTTAAAATGTCTGTGTATGCATGTTTTACCTGCATGTACATATTGTAGTATTATGTATTCCTGGTGCTTATAGAGCCAGAAGAGGACACCTGATATTCTGAACTACAGTTAATGACAGGTGTGAGCCACCACGGATGTACTGAGAACTGAACCTGGCAGCAAGTATTCTTAACCACTAAGACATCTTTTTGGCCCCCATTTTAAAAAAGATTTATTTTTGTTTTATGCGTATGAGTATTTTGTCTGCATATACATTTGTGTACCATGTGCATGCAGTGGAAGACAGCACCAAATCTCCTGGAACTGGAGTTGCAGACCGTTGGGAGCCAGTATGTGGGTGCTAAGAAAGAAAACCAGGTTCTCTGCAAGAGCAACCAGTGCTCCTAATTGCTGATCTATTTCTCCAACTAGCTATTCTTAAAAGCAGGAAGTCTATCACTTTTATAAAGAAAATCCATTATAAATTACACAATACTTGTAATAAGGGAACCCAGGGTTTCTTGTTATCTGTTGCCAGCGACAATTCCTCCAAAAATTAAGTCATTTGATCCAGAAAAAGGGGAAAGCTATCTAGAAATAGTAGCTATGAGGGAGATTCCATGGCTTGTTATTACTTGTGGAAAGCTCATAATCATGCATGCTATATGGAATTGAAGGCTGCTTGAAATATGTTTAAAAAGTCTTTGTTGTTTCACCTGACTCTCAGTAGAGACAGACAGTTTACGAAATTCCACCTGAAAAATAAATGGTTCAAGTTATACTGAGGATATGAAACTAAATAAATTAGTGCAACAATGTCTGATTCTAAAAGGGTAAGTAAAGGCCAGTTAATGTTAAAAGATCTCTTGTCGTTTCACCTGACTCTCAGTAGAGACAGACAGTTTACGAAATTCCACCTGAAAAATAAATGGTTCAAGTTACACCGAGGATATGAAACTAAATAAATTATTCTAACAAAGTTTGATTCTAAAATAATGTTTTGGTTTTGATTTTGTTTTTGGACAGCATCTCCAGGATTCTGGACAGGCCTTCATCTTGCTTTCTAGCTGAGGCTGTCGCACCTTGACCCTTGACCTCTTGCTCCTCCAACTTCTATGCCCTGCATTTGGGGTTATAGGCATGCACCATCACACCAAGCTAAGAATATTATTAATTATGACTACATCAAATTTTTTCAGGTTATATATTACCTGCTTTATCTCACTTTTTAACTGCATGATTCCAGTGCGTTCTGTTTTTGTTGCTCCAACAGCACCGATCTCATGGATGGAAATAGCAGGACTCACATTTGAATCAATGGGACGAACTGTACAGAATGAGAGATTAAAAAAGAACCTGTCTAATTTTCTCTGCCATGTTAAAAAGACTTACATGTGCATCTTTCTTTTTTCTGTAATTTTTATTTTTTTAAGTCTAAATTCTTATTTATTTATTTATTTATTTATTTATTAAACTTAAAAAATCCTAGTGCAACCTTGCTGTTTCAGTGTAGTTCTTGGACCAGTATCATTAGCACCACAGGTCCCATATCTGGCCTACTAATTCAGAATCTGCATTTTAGAAATACTTCCTGCCTGAGGAATATTATTTTCTAACGTAAAAATTTTATTTTCATTATTCTTATGTGTGTGTGCACGCATGCACATGCATGTATATACATAAATGTATGCCACATATGTGCAGAAGAGGGAGTTGGATCCCGTGGCTGGAGTTAAAGGCAGTTGTGAGCTGCTGTACACAAGTGTTGGGAACTGCACTTGGATCCTCTAGATGAGCAGTGAGTACTTGTAGCCACTGTGCTGTCTCTTCAGCTCCTGCTTTTTAACTTTTGTGGCAAGTGGAGGAACTCCTAAGTGAACGTGTGCTGTTGACAGTGACATGGCAAGTATTTCAATACTTAGCTCCGTGGCTGGGATGTGTTACAGCATTCCCCAGGTGAGGTTTACAGCGACAGAAAAGTCCTCCTTGGTGATCTGAATGGGAATATCGATAGTGTTTGCAGAAAATGTCCACCTTAGTTTTTTTTTCCCAGATGTTTACAGCCTTAAGACTGCTCCTATGGAGATTTAGCTAGACCTGCCTCCTTGTTCAGTTGTGTGCAATAACCACACCTCTCGGTTCAACTGTATATAGTAAATATAATGAGCTTTGGGGATGCTGTGGTTTCTCCGTCAGAGTCCAATCCACTGCTTTCAGCTTTTCTGTGTCTGTGTGTCTGTACATATTTGTCTTTTCTTCACTACCTCATCACCCCAGTCAGATATGTCCCTGGTAGCCATGTAAGGACACAACAGACTTCTAAAACAAAACATGCTGAAGTCTGGCCATCCTGTCTTGAAAAAAAAAAACTCAACATTAATAATTAAATATAGGAGATAATCCTTTTTTTTAAAAAAAAAAACTTTGTTAGGTTCTTGTTATCCTTCTTTAAAAGAATAATGCTTCAAAAACCCAAAGTATACACTGCAAGTTGCTTTTGGTCATGGTGTTTACCACACTGATATAGGCAAACTAGGACAAGGGTGAACTAGGATTACAGACACAAGATACTGAGCCCAGATTTTGTAGAAGTGATAGATCCAAACTCAGGTCATCAAGTGTGTGTGGCAAGCACTTTACCCATTGAGCCATTTCCCCAGTCCAAAATCTTTCTTAAATTGAATTTGTCTTTTAGTTTGCAAATCTTGTTCCAAAAGATAGCTTTGCTTTTAAATGTTTTATCCATTTAAGTTTTATTTATTTGGGAGCCAAGATACCCTCTGTTAGAAGGAAACATCCTAAAATGGAAAATTAAAATGAAGTACCCTGAAGTGTAAGTTCAGCGCTTGGGTCTTACCACTTCGTTCCACTCCAAACTCTTTGCCACTGAGGATGTGGTGCAGGAGGTTCTTCATGGCAGAAGGACTCAGATTCATCAGGCCCTCTGTGGCTTCTTCAGCTAATGAACAGAAATGCATGCAGAAGGAATTCTAGTTTGCCCACCATATCCTCCTTACTTCCCATTCTCTCCTTGAAACAGGATCTCAATATGCAACCTGGGGTAATCTTTTTTTTTTCTTCTCAAGACATAGTTTCTCTGTATAACAGTCCTAGCTGTCCTGGAACTCACTTGCTAGACCAGGCTGACCTTGAACTCACAGAGATCTTCCTGCCTCTGTCTCCTAAGTGCTGGGATTAAAGGTGTGCACCACCACTGCCTGGCCCAACCGAGGCTAGTATTAAACCTGCCATCCTCCTGCCTCAGTCTGTAACGTGACAGAATTGCAGGCACATGTGACCACACTTGGTTTCTCACTTGAATGTGCCCTTTCCTCTCCTCTTAGATGGGGATTAGACCCTCTATTTCCTTTCATAGGATTTCTAAGTCACCCTCTTTAGAAGATGCAGTTACAGAATAAATTTCTAACAACATACAATTGGCTATTCATACAGCACCACATTTTAATTATTTAAGAACTGACTACCTAGATTTTAGATTAGGTTGCCCACTAATTTCTTCTTCATCATATTACAACATTTCTGGGAAACTCCATACAGTTTTTATTTGAGGGTGAGAAGAATGAAGGCTATCAAGAGGAATGGAAGACATTCAGAGAAAAACAATGAATGTATATGCACACACAGTTAAACTGAAAAATTTTCAGTGTATATGGTTAAAAGAGAACAGAGGTGAGTTGGTGAATTTACTAAGAATACTGAAAATAACTTGAATGTGTTCTTCAACATTATTCATTTACAAGGAGCATACTACATATGGGTCATCATTTTAAGCAATGTAAGTACAAGCAGGTATGATACATAGTACCTAACTTTGAGAGGCTGACTATTAATTTTGGAGGGATAGAACAACATGTAAACTAGAGAAACAATAAAAACAACAAAATATTGTATATACAGGTTAACTGAGAAATATAACCAGTGATTGTTTGGAATTCAGAGGAGACAGCAATCTGCAAGAATAGAAATTGATAACATTTTTGGCCTCAAACTCAGAGATCTGCCTGCCTCTACTTTCCAGGTATTGGGAATAAAGGCATACGCCACCACCACCCAACCCTCCTCTGTTTTTTTTTCTTTTCTTTATGTTTTTTTTTTTGTTTGTTTGTTTGAGATAGGTTTCTCTGTAGTCCTGGAACTTGCTCTGTAGACCAGGTAAGCCTTGAACTCACAGATATCCATCTACCTCTGCCTCCTGAGTGCTGGGATTAAAGGTGTGTACCAACACTATCTCACTTCTTTTAAACTCAATTACATGGTCTTCAAAGCATGAACTTAATAATTGGCAAAGGTTATCAAGGTTAGATAAACCTGTTTGACAAGTCTGTTTTATAGCTTCCTTGGCCCCCAATTATTTTTCTAACTAAAATTGTTATCTTGGCAAATCTATAAATAATTTTCAAGTCTTGTTTGTTGTGGAGTATTTCTTTGCACTGTGAAGATATGTCTTTGCCAAGGTGCCTCATGATTATTTTAATAAAGAGCTGAATGGCTAATAGCTAGGCAGGAAGAGGTTAGGCAGGACTTCCAGTGACAGAGAGGACTCCGGGAAGAATAAAGGCAGAGTCGCCAGCCAGATAATGGAGGAAGCAGGATGAACAGTAAGGAGATGAGGTAATCTTGTGGAAGAACACAGATTTAAAAATATTTAATTTAAGTTATAAGAAGTAGTTAGGAACAAACCTAAGATAAGTAAAGGGAACACTCCTGCATTGCTGGTGGGAGTGCAAGCTGGTACAGCCCCTTTGGATGTCAGTGTGGTGATTTCTCAGAAAATTAGGAAACAACCTTCCTCAGGACCCAGTAAAACCACTTTTGGGTATATAGCCAAAGGATGCTCAATTGTGCCACAAGGACATGTGCTCAACTATGTTCATAGCAGCTTTGTTTGTCATAGCCAGAACCTGGAAACAACCTAAATGCCCCTAGACCAAAGAATGGAATAAGGAAAATGTGGTACACTTACACAATGGAGTACTATACAGCAGAAAAAAATAACGACAGCTTGAATTTTGCAGGCAAATGGATGGAGCTAGAAAACATCATTGTGAGTGAGGTAACCCAGATACAGAAAGACAAATATAATACGTACTCACTCATAAGTGGCTTTTAGACATAAAGCAAAGAAAACCAGCCTACAAATCACAATCCCAGAGGACCTAGACAACAATGAGGACCCCCAAGAGAGACATAAATGGATCTAATCTACATGGGAAGTAGGAAAAGACAAGATCTCCTGAGTAAATTGGGAGCATGGGGACCTTGGAGAGGGTTGCAGGGGAGAGGAGAGGCAGGGAGGAGAGTAGAAAAAAAGCATACAGCTCAATAAAAATCAATAATATTAAAAATTAGCCACTTAAGAATGGGAAACATTATAATAAGGGAGTTTGTACCTTATATGGTGCTTTGATAATTTTGAATTTTTTAAAAGGCTAATTAACAGAGAATGGCTGCTGCTGAGAGACACGGGATTCTGAAAGAGACTGCTAAATTAAACCAGCCTATATACTTTAGGGATGTCTTGGCTTTATCATGAAAGCTAGGAAATGTGTTGCATTGTGGGAGAGGTTGTGCTTTGTTTCCACAGGAAATGCAAAGCCTAACCGTCTTCAAAATGATAAAGATCCGGTTTGATGGGGGAGACCTCCTGAGGATCTTGGTTGTAGACATGCCAGAGGAAGCCAGGAAAGACTACAGGACAGATGACATATATGCTGATCCCTTGTCATGGAACAGCTCTGAGATTGGATGAGACATGATATATCTTGTTGGCTACAGAGTCCTCAAGACTCATTATTACATGCCGTACTTTCATATAGACAGATATTTCTATAGCAATTTGGTTATATAGTCCAAATGTACTTATAAAGTTGACAAATGCTTTTTTACCTGCTCACACATAAAATAAAAAATAATCTTTTAGCTGACTTGTGCACACCGCACATTCCATACTTATATTAATGCAGATATGTATGTTACCTTTAAAAGTTTGTGTGTTTTCAGAACAAAAAGACAAGATACCAATGAAGACAAGTAGCCCTGGTGATTCAGGCTCTCTGAATGCTTCTGTTACAGTTCTGTTACAAAGTTCTGCATCCAGAACAACCAGAACTCAGCTGCTAGCTGAGATGGTCCAGCATCACAGACTACTCCAGCTGGGACTTCAAATAAATTCTATCTACACTTTCCCATCACACAGAGACAAAATAAAAATTATACAGCTAGCTCTTTCAGGACTTGACCATTATCCAAATTTTCTCAGGGTGTCCTAAAGATGCCATCACCCCCAGACAACAGGAAGCAGTCTAGAGAACATGACACTCCCATTCTCAAGAGGTGGGGTGGGCGATTTTTGGTTGTTGGGTGGGCTATGGATGTGTGTCATCGTTTAGGGGACTTATCTGCAAGGTGTTACTTGTCATGCTCAGGGAAAAAAATTAAACAAAGTAGGTTAGATTAAGAGATTTTTTTTTCTTGAAAAAGTGGGGAAGGAACATTAATCTCAAGTATTGCTATGGAGTTTTGTATGTTGATACAAATTCATGTTTCTACACTTGTTTAATGTATTGAACCTATGTAGCTCATTTATACATGTAACATAAAAAGCAGGCAGTGGTGACACATGCCTTTAATCCCAGGATTTGAGAGGCAGATCTCTGTGAGTTTGAGGCCAGCCTGGTCTACAGAGCAAGTTCCAGGACAGCAAGGGATGTTACATAGAGAAACTCTGTCTCAAAAAACCAAAAAAAAGTAACATAAAGTTCTAGTCCTTAAAAACTATTTAGGATAATAAAAGATATACAGGTTAGTAGTTAGTCATCTATACAATCAAATTTATGGTCATGTTAGGTATGTTTTCAAGGTCAATCAGAGAAATATTTCAAATAGGTAGATGGTCTTCAAACACCTCAAAGATGTACAGATTATGACATTTAAAAATGTTTTGATAACATAAGGCTTTTCATGACAATGAGACATATCTGTTCCTGGCAACACCCATCTACTTCATTAAAGAATGATGGACATTGAAGAACCTTCATGTGGAGTTTACTTTTACTGTGGCAAAGATAGCCACTGGGCAAGAAACTGCCCTTGCCTTGATTGCTGATATGTATACTGTCCAAATTGGATAAGCAGGGCACAAAAGAAGGTGACTGCTGAACTTTGCCAAGATAAGGTAGGACAGTCTGCTTCACAGAAAAGTCTGTCAGATATTCTAGGCCCATAGGCCAAAGATGGATGCCCCAAAGTTACAGAGGAACCTTGGGTTGACTGTCCAAGCAGCTAGGTATTTCTGTTGTTTCTTAGGTTTAGAGGTTGCTTTCTCTGAACTTCCTGTTTTTTCAGGTAATATTATATCCTTTCAGGTATCTGATGGGGTTGAGGATTAGATAGTTATAGTTACAGTTTTCCATAGTTATGAAAGGAAGTAAATCGGGTACAAGACTTTGAATTTACCAAGATAAGATAGATAATAGAGTAGCTTCTCTGGATTTTCCAGATACAAATAAACTCGATGGTGAATGTAATTCTTACCTGATAACTGTTCTTATTGTATATAGTTTTATTGTGTTAGCAATAACTTTCCTTTTTATTTAGAAAAAAACGGAAATGTTTCAGAATATTTGTTTACACTGTGAAGGTGTGCCTTCTGATTGGTTTAATAAAGAGCTGAATGGCCAATAGCTAGTTAAGAAGAGGTTAGGCAGGACTTCTAGGGACAGAGAGGACTCTGGGAAAATGAAAGGCAGAGCTACCAGCCAGACACAGAGGAAACAGGATGGACAGTAAGGAAATGAGGTAATGAACCTCGTGGAAGAATGTAGGATAAAAAATATGGGTTAATTTAAGTTATAAAGAGTAGTTAGGAACAAGTCTAAGCTAAGGCCAAGCTTTCATAATAAAGAGTCTCTGGGTCTTTACTTGCAGACTGGCAATCTTGATGAGAAAGTACTACTACATTTGTTAGATAAGTGTTAATAAAATACTTCCTTACTTGATCATGATCCTGACAGATCATTAATACTCTGATATACTACTCAGTGACTCACACTGATGTCCAGAAGCTTCCTTCTTTCCATCAGACCCCAACACAGAATACCAGTCTCTAAAGCCCTTGAAGCATCAGGAAGAAATCAGGTGAAAGAACTTGGAAGTAGAATGTGGAATGCAGAGTCTACAAGAAGTGGCATTTTGAAGTTGCCATCTTTTTTGCTCACTTAATTACTAAGAAACACAAGAACAAGACAGTCTTACACAGTTTTTGAGCTATGGATTGTTATAAAATATTATTTTAAGATGTGTTACATTTGTTTATGTTGTGGAAATTTGTTTTAATGATGCAAAGTTGTGTTGCATTCTTTTATGTTGTATTTGTTTTAACTCTGTGAAGCTGTGATTCTTTGCCTGTCTAAAACACCCGACGGTCTAATAAAGAACGGAATGGCCAATAGCAAGGCAGCAGAAAGGACAGGCGGGGCTGGCAGGCAGAGAGAATAAATAGGAGGAGAAATCTGGGATGGGAGAAGAAGGAGCAAGATAGAACAAGGAGAGGAGGACATCAGGGACCAGCCACCTAATTACACAGCAAGTCATAGAGAAAGATGTAAAGAAAGGCACACAGAAACAGAGAAAGATAAAAGCCTGGAGGCAAAAGATAGATGGGATGATTTAAATTTAGAAAAGCTGGCTAGAAACAAGCCAAGCTAAGGCCAGTGTGATTTATTTGGTAGCTGAGTGGCAGGCCCTCTGCCAAAAAAAAATAGTAGTAATAAAAAGAGTAAATAATCAACAACAATGGATCAATAAAATGCTCTTCCTTCCTGTCCTGATTTCAACTCCATGGATCTGCCCTAGAAATGAATTCCACCTACAATTAGTTACTGAATTAAATAAATACCTGAGCATCGAAGAGAGTGAGCCAGTTCTGTTGCCATAACTTGGATGATCAGACCAATTCGAAGTCGGAACATTTCAGCAAAGAGGCCAGGCTGAGTTCTCATGTACATGGCAAGATATACCATTATTTCCTGTGTACAGAATATATATAAACAAAAGTTAGAGTGTCACAATGTCTGTTTTGCAAGTTGTCAGGTAAATTAAAAACAAATACTGAAACATCAATTGCCAGGTTAGGCATTTTAATGCTGCCCACCTGTGTAAGGATTGAAATGCTCATGTCTCCTTCACTGGCTTCGTCTATTAGCTTAGTGAGTGCCTCATATGGCAGAGGTCTAAGGAAGAAAACAGAGAATGAAGACCAAAGTCTACAATCATTCAGCCTAAATATATTTTAAAAATTAAAACCTCAGTGCAAGTCCAAACCCCTGCCACAACAGCTCACCAAGTT
Source organism: Alexandromys fortis (assembly GCF_014885135.2). NCBI lineage: Eukaryota > Metazoa > Chordata > Mammalia > Rodentia > Cricetidae > Alexandromys > Alexandromys fortis. The sequence goes on from NW_026068200.1 coordinate 799,203, forward strand.
TAGTTCTTTCACAGCAAAACTCTCACGCACTGCCTCTGAGGCACACTCTTGCCATATTAACAGAACTTTCATTTAAAACTCACCCCTCGATGTCTTTCCAGACCAGTGTTTCACTGTTACTCTTTACCAAGTGACAAATAAGCATAATGGCTACAAAGAAAGAAGCTGATGGTGGTGTTCCTGCAGACGTGCACTCGGGGTGCTTTGTGAGTGCCCATTTCCCCTTTCAACTTTAACCTTCACACCTTTGATTCCTTCTTCAGCAGCATGGAGCTGCACATAACAGCCCAATGCTCTAGCCATATACTTTCTTCTATTTCTTTTTCAGATTACGGTTGCCTTTTATGTTGTTAACTCCTGATGTTCTGTGTTTTGTGTGTTTTTAGAATGAGTAGAATTAAGGGATTTAGAAAAATCAGTAAGAAAAAAAATTAAGTGTTACTTCCTATAAGTTTTCTCTTTTCATTTGCTTGTATCCCATCATTTTCCTGTTCTGCAGCTCTGTATATAAGAAGGTATACAAATTAGGACAAGAGAATTGTGGCAAGTTCACCCAATTTCTTAAAGGCTCAGCGAAACCTTATGAAAAGCCAACCACATGCCCCACTCACGCAGAGATGGTCTTCTCGCGAGGTTCTGGAGGAAGTCCTACCGTCAGGTGTTTCTGGTATGAGAGAAGGTCTGTGCAGGCCTATGAAGAGGGAGCAGAGCTTACCCTTTCCAAAATTTTCAGATTTCCAAACATTCACAAATAAAAAGCTGAGTATCAGAAACTTTACGTGCAATTGAAAACAATTAGAAGTTGCAGTTGTTTAAAAAACAATTAGGAAAATCAAGGTATCCCTCTGCAGTGCAAAGGCTTGAACCGAGGATTCCAGGAAAAGTAGACACTACCCTACGTTTGTGCTATACTCCCAGCACGGAGTTTTAAAGTATTCCCCATTTAGATTTTGAGTAAATTCAAGAACTTATTAGTACCTCATCAAGTGCTTCCACCTTCTTCCTTAAGATCCCAGAGATGTATCGGATCAGACCCCAGTGCCGAATTTCACCAACTTTGCCATATAGTTCGCTAAGAAGCTCCCTGACAGTAGCACCTCCTTCTTCATACAATTCAGTGTCCCAGTCAGGTCCTCTGGAATTTTAAAGATGGGAGAGTACATTAAAAATGAGAAAAGATATTTTCTTTTACTGTTATAATGGATATGCCTGTTTTGGCCTTTTTTTTTTAGTAAAAAACTATTTATTAAAAAACACTTATAAAACCATAAGAGTCAATCTCCCAATCTTGAAATTAAATGTCTAAGACACCAATTTTATAATTTAGCTATGCTTTGACACAATGCATTCTTTTACCCAAAACTCAAGCTTCAACATCACTGAAAAAGGTTTAAGTTCTGAAAGCACACTGTATTTTATGAACATTAGAATTAGTTTGTGTTGAAAGGAGACAGATATGTGATTATTATACAATTACTGTTACACAAATCAATTTAGAGATATAGAAAGTTATCTGACATTGGGAATTTAGTATATGATGAATGTAGATTACTTATTAAATGATGTTAAAAGCATCAAGTAGCTTTTTGGAAAAAGTTGGATCAGTGCCTGAAAGTGTATCTTACAATTCTAAATGTGTGAAGACATAAATATTAAAATGATAAAAAACTTAAGGGAAATTAGCTCATAATGCTGGAAGGAAAAGAATTTTCTAGCTATGAAACATCAGCAGAAGCCACAAAACTGGAGTTCAGTAATTTTATACATACAAAACAGTAAAGAGTTCTTACTGAAGACAGTATGCAAAGTGCAGGACAAATTACAAAAGAGGAAAAATAATTGTAATTCATAGGCCAATTCAGCTAAAAACAAATAAAGAAATTTAAATAGATAAAGTAAATAACAACAAAGGAAAATTGGGCAAAATAAACACTGGTATCCCATAAATAATAGATGAAGGCAGTCAACTTCACATGTAGTAAGAAAAATTAAAATGCATATTATATCAAGATAACATTTTATTATATCTAGCTCTTAAAAAGCCCCCAAATTGATGTGGCTTATCACTTAAACAGTCCCCTGTGGAAGTGAAGATTGAAGCAATGCCTCTAGAGAGCTATTTGCAAATTCTGCAAAGAGCCTGGCAGTTCTTACAATACTTAAATTACGTTACCATATGGCCCACCATTTCTGCTCTTGTGGTTTAACTGTAGAATAAATTCTTTCCATATATATGAAGCAATTTCAGTTTAAAGGTAATTCACCAGAAGCACTGTTTGCTATAGTGAATGACTAGAAAATACCCAAATGTTCATCATTATTAGGAGCATTGTTAAATAAATTATAATATATTTAAATAATACAATTTTTCATATCTATTAAGAAAATAAAAGGTAGGCACCAATGCTCCTGCAAACCACCCTAATGTAATTTATTTAGTCATCAATAAAAATGATGTGGGAAGGTCATTTGTCAATCTGTTGTTTCATTGGTTAATCAATAAAGAAAACTGCTTGGTCTGATAGGTCAGAAAATTAGGTAGGTGGAATAGACAGAACAGAATACTGGGAAAAAGGGAAGTGATCCAGACGCCATGCCTCTCCTCTCTGGGCAGATGCGATGAATCTCCGGCCCAAGATGGACGCAGGTCAGACATGCTGACTCTTTCCCAGTAAGCCACTACTTTGTGGTGCTACACAGATTATTAGAAATGGGTTAATCAAGATGTGAGAATTAGGTGATAAGCGACTAGAGCTAATGGGCCAAGCAGTGTTTAAAAGAATACAATTTGTGTGTTGTTATTTCGGGTGTAAAGCTAGCTGTGTGGGAGTCAGGCAGGACAAAAAGCATGCCCGCTGCTCCTCACTACATAAAAAGAAATGGAAGAGCTGGGTATAGTACATACAACTTTAATCCCAGCATTTGGGAAGCAGAGGTAGGGAGATCTCTGTGAGTTCAAAGCCATTCTGGTCTACACAGAAAGCAAACCAACAAAAACAAAAGGAAACCACCAGGTCTGCTTGGTAACAGAGAGACTGGATAATTTCTGAGGCTAGGCCATCAAAGAAAATATAGTTTCCACCCTGTCTTCTCTTGTAACTCTGTAAGAACCTTGTCATCATGCTGGAGGAAGGACATATGGGGCATCATCTGAAGGCATTAGAGCTGTAGGTAATGAGGATGAATTTGTAGCTGATAGCCAGTATCATATACTCACTCCTGAGTATATGAGTGAGAAAACCTGGCTGACTTCATTCATGGCTCAATGTCTGACAAAAGCTGAATGTCAGACCTTGAGGAAGAACTGCCTAGTCAAGATCAGACAATCTAAGAACTATTAAAGACACTTTAGAGTTCCACATTTTTATTATGGTAAGCTCCTGTTCAAGCTATTGGGTATTGAGGTGATTTTTTTTTTTAATGAAGTGGTAGGTAACTGGAATATGTATGTAGTGATCTTTAAGATACACAGTATTGGTGAAACAAAAGCATATAGAACTATGCTAACATTGGATACACAGGGCTATAAATACCCGCATATATGTCTATATTTACATATGTATGCATAGAATGTACCTAGGAGAATGCACAGACAAAAATAACACTGACCATGAAAAAGCTGATTATTTAGAAATGGGGAAAATATTTGACCCTTTCATTATATATTTTTGAATAATTTTGTTTTGTTTTTTCAAGAAAGAGTTTCTCTATATAGCCCCGGCTATCCTGGAACTTGCTTTGTTGACCAGACTGACTTGAACTCACAGAGATCCACCTGCCTCTACCTCCCAAGTTCTGGGATTAAAGGTGTGTACCAACACTGCCTGGCTGCATACTTTTAACATGTTGAACCACAAGGGTCTGGAGACAAAGCTCAGTAGTTAAGAGCATGTATTGCTGTTGATGAGGACAGGGGTTCGGTTTTCCACACCCACATGCTGGCTCACAATCATCCATAACTCAGTTCCAGGGAATCTGACGCTGTCTTCTGACCTCTAGGCATCAGGTATATACATGGTGTACATACAAACATTCAGGCAAAATACGCATACACTCATACACATAAAATAAAATTAGAAAAAAGTTGAACTATAAGAACTTATTGCCTATTCAAATACCAATTTTTTTAAAACAAGAAGAATGTACCTAAAATGTGTCATCAATGGGTACTTTTGTGATCCAGTTGCCCTCACTTCCCCTGACTGACAGCAGAACTTCCTTGTGGTGTGTAATTGACAAGGATGTTTGTGTTCTTTCTGACAGGTGGGGCTCCACAGAAGGAGTAGAGGTAGAAAAGGTTGCTGGGAAAAATAAAGGTTGCTGTTCTTCCACCTGAAAAGAAGCCTCCATGTGTCAATCCCTGCACCCCCACCAGTCTTGGCTATCCAGGCTGAGCTGGCTGCAGCAAGTGGAGGTTCCACCGGGATATGGAAAGTGGGGATATGTGAACGGGTTCGCTCCAACCACCAGCTAAATCGAGAAGCGTATTGGGGAAGGTAGTGTTCTAATTTTTCATCCCCAGAGATAACTCTGAGAGACATCTTCCAAACGACTAGCAAGTATAAAAAGGTGGGAGGGTGAATTGAAAGGCTTCAAAAAGTAACTGAAACTCTTAAAGCAACAAGGCACAGAAGTAACAAGGAAGACAGCCAAAGATTTTGTACAGGAGGGGGTTTAAATGTTTTAGACTGGGAACAAGCCAAGTCAGATTAAAAGGAGTATGTGTGTCTTCATCCCCAGAGATGCTCTGAGGGATGTTCTCTGGAAGATTGGCCAGTAGGGAAGTAATAAAGACAAGGCAGGAAGGTGAACTGAGGCCTCAAAAGATAGAATGTGTAGAGATGTATGTTATTGTGTTGACTGTGTTGTCTTCTGTGTTCTGGACTGGAGAAAGACGTTTGATTCTGGGAACTGCTGAGAAAGGTATTTTGACTTTAAAATATGGGCCTAAGGATTTGATGCTTTTGAAAAGAGGTTTTGCTTTTGTCTCCACAGAGGATGAGAACCTGTGGATTCATTGCAAATTTATGTGGTTTGAATCACCGAGACACCCTGAAATGTTGATGTAAAATACCCCCAAGAATGCAGCACCCCCACTCAGTAGGAAGTAGCCAGACAGGTTGACAATGCCCAAATTCCCTAAAAGATTGTTAAGTGGGGCCCCTTCAATGGTTTTGGAGCAGGAGCAGGAGCAGTGAGCCTGCTTCCCTGAGCTCTGCTCCACTCCATGCAGCAGTTTGGATCCAGAGTGAGTGTGGCTGGGGCCATGATGGAGGAGGGTCATTGGTTAAAAAATAAAGAAACTGCTTGGCCCTCATAGGTTAGAACATAGGTGGGTGGAGTAAACAGAACAGAATGCTTGGAGGAAAAGGAAGTGAGCTCAGACTCGACAGCTCTGCTCTCTGGTGCAGACATGATGAGGCTCCGACCCAGGATGGACATAGGCTAGAATCTTCCCGGTAAGCGCACCTTGGGGTGCTACACACATTATTAGAAATGGGCTAGTCCAGGTGCGAGAGTTAGCCAAGAAGAGGCTAGATATAATGGGCCAAGCAGTGTTTAAAAGAATACAATTTGTGTCCAAAAGCCACAGAGAAACCCTGTCTCGAAAAACCAAAAAAAAAAAAAAAAAAAAAAAAA